>NC_140470.1:33908903-34002228 GCF_051167445.1 Perissodus microlepis | reverse complement strand
GACGCGACACCGAGTAGGGGAAGACACAGACACTAAATACAAGAGGTGAACGGAGCGAAGAGGAAACAGCTGGGAGACACGGCTGACGCTGATTACACTGACGAGACAGGGAGAGCACAAAGCTGAACGCACTGACATAGGACACAGACCTACAAAATAAAACAGGAAGCACACGACAGACACAGACGCAGACTCATAAGCAGGCATACCGAATATAACACATAGAACTCAAACAACAATAATAATCATCATTATCAACAAAACACCAGAGAAACAAAACGTTCATTCAAAAATAGACCAGAACTCAGAATGCTGGGTCAATACTGACCCAGAACCGTGACAACAGATTTTCTGACAAACACACAACCCCACAAAAACAGCTGTTTAAAAAGACATTTTGGTCTAAAAATTTTTTTTTTTTTCCCTTAAAATGGCAACAGCACAGCATTATGAATTATTGTCCCATCATTTTAATTTCAGTCTTAACACCTATATTCATCACCCGATACTATTGGCTTATTATTAGTGATCATATTTTGTGGTCATATGATAATTGATTATTAACAAGTTATGAAATATATTTTTGTGATGTTCAGAAAAAATTATGATCGTCATAAACTTTTATTAGAGTGATCCCTCGTTTATCGCGGGACTTGTGTTCCAAAAATGACCCGCAATGAAATCCACAAAGTAGCGAGCTTTTGTTTTTACAATTATTATATGTTTTAAGGCTGTAAAACCCCTCACTACACACTTTATACACTTTTTTCAAACACGCATGAACATTTTAACACTTTTCTCTTTTATTTTATACACTGTCAAAGTTCAAACCTTCATACAACAATATGTCTAGTATTATAGAATGAAATCAAATATCTGAACATGGGAATAGTTTCATCGACATTGATGTGTTTCTTGGAGAGAAAACCTACAAACATACAGTACAGAACTTCAGAGTCACACTGCTAGCGATCGAAGATTTATGTAAATTTGACAAGCTTAGTGCTTAGCTTGGTGTACAGCCGATCAGGACGCAGCACACAATGTGCTGTACAAAAAAAAAAAGCATGCAAAATTGCACACAAAAAGAATCCACGAAACAGCTAGGCGGGTGAACCGCGATATAGCGAGGGACCACTGTATTTCCTTTGTGATTTCCTTGTCATAAATCACTTGTTTTGACATAAAGTTTTTGACATTATAAAGTGTTGACGTTATTCCTGCTGTCTTACTATATTTTTACTAAATTTTACTTTACTTTGTTTACTATGTCTCCTTAGTTATTAGACTTTTCTTCTCCTCAGTGTAATTTGTCTTGTCAGACTTGAGACTTAATCACAGGGGTGAAGACACGAGGGGAATCTCAGAAAAAACAAACTATAACGGCAACCCAGGCATTATAGAAATGAACTTAGATAACCTAAAGAACTTAAAAATAAACCATAAACTTCAAAATACATTAAAATTCAAAACGGTGGATCAAACGACCCAGGATCATGACATCGTGGTCATGCTCTTGTTTGCTTACCTCATGTCATAGTTTTGCATGATCCTGTTCAGGCCATGTTCATGTTCATGTCATAGTTTAGATGTTTAGCTTTAGTTGATCCCAGTTTAGATTTCAGTTCAGTCTTTTGCCTCAGTTTGCCTTGCCTTGTTTTTCTGCTTGGATATCAGCCTTAAATAAAGAGCTCGCCTTTTGTTATACTTCGTTTTCTCTCCCAAGTCTGCTTTTGGGGCTGCTCCTCACGAACCCCCCATCCCACCCATAACAAGTACTATATATCCTCCTGTTAGACTGTGATATGGCTGTTTGAAAGAAAATAGTGAACCTTTTTCAAATTGCACATTACTTGTCCTGTTATTATGTGATTAAATGATGGACAACTCTCATGCAATTTATCAAACTATTGACCACGTTGCTCCTGTAAAAATCTATTAATGTATGCAATCCACAATTTACAAACCAATTTTATAGTCTATAAAATCAATCTACTGCTATAACACTGAAAAACAAATCAGCCAGACAATCCTACATCTCCCAACTGGCAAACAATAACCAGTCTAATTCTGCTTTTATGTTATTCACTGATAATCGATTAATCCCTGATAAACTATTAATACTACTACTTTTAATACTACTGATAATAATCTGAAGATCTAAAAGAAGTTTAACATCTTCCTAAAGTCAGACATTTTCCCTGCCTCCTTTAAATGTGAGGTAACCACACCACTTCAAGAAAAACCACATAGAATCACTAGTGAGCAAAGATTGATCACTAGTGATTCTATGTGGTTTCTAGTGGTTCTATGTGGTGATTGGCTCACATTGTATCCAAAGGGTGGAAGTGTTTATTTTTCAGTCATCAGTTTTAGATTTAAAAAAATAAAACTTTATTCAGGGGTTCCTCAAGGGTCTGTCCTTGGTCCATTACTGTTTAACATTTACATGCTCCGACTTGGTGCTGTCATAAAGAATAACACTATATTCCACCATTCTTATGAATATGACAGATAGTTGTTTGTCCTCACTTTTCTCTGATGATCTAAAATCTCTTCACAAACTAATAAGCTTGAGATCTTTGAACTGCTACCAGAATCAGATAAAAGTATGCTTCCAAGTTGTTTTCGGGCGATCGTGGCTCAAGAGTTGGCAGTTCGTCTTGTAATCGGAAGGTTGCCGGTTCGAGCCCCGGCTCCGACAGTCTCGGTTGTTGTGTCCTTGGGCAAGACACTTCACCCGTTGCCTACTGGTGGTGGTCAGAGGGCCCGGTGGTGCCAGTGTCTGGCAGCCTTGGCTCTGTCAGTGCGCCCCAGGGCAGCTGTGGCTACAATGTAGCTGCCATCACCAGTGTGTGAATGTGTGTGTGAATGGGTGGATGACTGAATGTAGTGTAAAACACTTTGGGGTCCTTAGGGACTAAGTGAAGTGCTATACAAATACAGGCCATTTACCATTCAGGGATCGTGGACATTCAAAAACCTTTTTATTTACACAGGCCTACAATACGTTTTTTTGTTCTGTTCTGTTTTTGTTTCATTCAGATGTTTTTCACTGCCTTAAGGGATTGTAAACTTACTTTTTGTGTTTCTTTATTTTCTGTGCTAACCACATACAGTTTTGATGTAATATAGTACTATATAAATATAATTGTCATTAAAAAAATCTAATCAAAGCATAAAGTCTGCTACTGTTGAATGAGGAAAATAAGTTGCACATATAATCTGGTAAACACAGACACGAGAAATGTAATGGAACAAAATTGGCAGCAAGTGCAGTGTACTGTGTTAGTAATTATACTGTATTTTTTGCTGTATTGTAAATATAAAGAAAAAAACATTGAAATTAATGAATTCTTTATCTAATATTTTATAAAAATCTGTTACTAATGTGACTTGTTAATTTTATGTTTAAAAAAAAGAGAAAAGAAATATATGAATATAATGCAAGCACTAGTCCAAACAAAAGTTTTGGTTACCGCTTCTCATCCAAGCATTAAAGGCTACTGTAGAGACCCTGTACTTTTTCAATTGAAATTATATAAGAAATGAATGTATTTCTTTAAATTACTCACGCTATTTCAATAAACTTTACTTAATAAGAACAGACTTTAAATTATTGTAGAAAGAAACCCAAGAAGTGGTGCATTAGAAATGATTTGGTTACAGTTAGAAAAAGAAAACTCAGAATAAGACTCAGAGTGGGTCCGGTAGGTATTATGACTTGTTTGGATGATACAGAATTGAGACAGAAAAGAATCTTTTACTTTAATGTTTGATTAAGTTTAAAGTTTAACAGGTCCATTACCCAAAACTACAGCTTTGAAAACAGTGCATTAAATAGGCATGTAGCAAATCTCTGAATAGATCTGCGTCATCAAAAATGTGCAAAGATGTTAAACAGGAACTGAGACCTATTTGTCTTAAAGAAACTGAAAAGTTTAATTCAACATTATTTTACAGTAATGAACAGGTGTTTTAAGTCAAGGATGTGGGAACAAAAAATGTACTCACCTATAATTCAGATATTAAGAGATCTCTGCCATGAGCTCATCCAAGAACCAGAGTGGAGGCAGATGAAAATCAAAATTAACTGACCAGGAAGACACTCTACTTCCTGTCTGAGGCCTGTGGGTTTGGTCTGACTTAAGCAGACATGTACAAACTGCTGATCACAGCATCATCATGAATCTCATGACAAATTTCATCACCTCCCATTCAATCAGTTTCTATAAAGGAAGCGCTGATAATCATAAAACAACACCATTTTTCTATCAACTCACACTCTAAATCATAATTTCCCAATGTCCACATTGTAGATTTGGGGTATAGTTGGGTACTTGAAAAAGAAACATGCTGAGATGTTTGTTGGCACAAAAGAGACTTCGAATCATGTGTCCTAAGTGAGATGTAATTGGGATGTCACTCGGTTTGCATTAAATTATAAATTTTAAATCAGGTGTCCCACTAAAAACTTTCAAAGTCACTTACACTGTGAGTGTTAATATGTTTATGGTGTAGTAAAGTACAGTATGTCCCTATTAAATTAGCACCAACTAGCTCACTAACCCCACTAGTAGGAAAATGCTGAAATTCTTGCTTCCAATTCAACACATATGTCTCATTTTGCTAGTGAGTGTGGGTGGGCGCTTCTTACCAGGGAGTAATCTGATGATTCATCACCCTGAAGTCTGAAAAAATGTTTGAAGGAAGTGAAGCAATCTAACTCACCATAGAAGAAGTGACCCAAGGAGACAAATGATCCACTACCAAGAGAGGAGAAGGTATTAAAGCCAGACAACTCTATTTTCCACCACTGCGACCCAAGGAAGAAAAATACATGCACACAACATGCGGCAGGAGTAGCTAAAGCTATCCGAAGGGTCACTCATATTGTGAGGGGGCACCCGCTGAGAGTGTTAACCACACACAGCGTGGTGGCATATGTGAATTCACTGGCCTTTACTATGACCTAGTTGAGACTGCAGAGACTCAGCAGTGTCTTGGAAACCCTAAATTTGATATTCACACATGAAGGAATCAATATGGCAGACCAAATGGGATCCGGAGAACCACATCTCTGCGCCCAGGTGGTCTGGAAAGAAGAAAAGACTAGACCAGACCTTAAAGCAGAGCCATTGGAGGGGGCGGAGGACCTCTTCACAGATGGCTGCTGTTTTAGGGTTGAGAAAGAGGGACTGAATGCAACTTATGTAGTAGTGAGGGAAGAAAATGGGAGACGGGTGACTGAAAAAGAGGGAGTATTGTGGGCCCAGCAGTCTGCTCAGTGTGCTGAGCTTAAAGCTGTAATTGAGGCCCTGAAATTGGGGAAAGGGAAAAGAGTGAACATCTACACAAACTCAGCATATGTGTTCGGGGCTCCACATGTGGAACTGGGCCAGTGGAAATTGGCTGGATTTCGAACTTCAGCACAACAGCCGATCAAGCATGAAAAGGAAATAAATGAGCTGGAAGAAGCTCTAAAAGGACCTTTGGAGGTGGCAATTATCAAATGCAAAGATCACGATGATGGGGGCCAGAAAAGTGGAGGAAATATGGAGAGGACCCAACGGGAGACCAGTCCTTACAGCGGGTCTGGCAGAGAGGATTTTTAGAGAGGCTAATGGCCTAGGGCATGTGGATGTGACCCAGATGGAGAGAAATCTCTGTCATTGGTGGCACCCATACTTGAAGGACATGGCGCGGGAGCATGTGAGGACTTGCCTGTTCTGTGGACAGTACAACTCCAAGGTAACAGTGAAGCCGGAGATGGGTAAGTTTCCCCTGTTCATTGTAGTGAGAGTTGTGATGAAAGTGGAGCTGGTGGCAGGGATAATGGCTGGGCTACTAAGGGCGAGTAAAGTGATGGTTGAGGTGAGAATGGAGCTGGTCATGAAGAAGATGACTGAGCTTCTGGCTGAGCAGCTGACTGAGCATGTGGCTGGGCAGCTGACTGAGCTTCTGGCTAGAATGGTGGTTGTGGTGGAAGAGGGGCTGGAACACTAACAGGCAGAGGGGCAGGCTCAATGAAAACGGTCTTAGAGAAATCAGCTCTCTGTTCAGAGTGAGCAGATGCAGACAAACAGCAGTCCTTAATCTTCTTAAAACCAGAGTTAACAGTCTCAGGAGCAGTGTTGGGTAAGTTACTTTGAAAAGTAATTAATTATAGTTACTTCTTCAAAAGAGTAACTGAGTTAGTAACTGAGTTGCAAGTTTCTAAAAGTAATTAATTACTTGAAAAGTAACTATTGCATTACTTTAAAAAAAAGTTTAACCCTCTGGGGTCCAGGGTATAATTGGCCATTTTTAACTACTTTTGATGTTTCCTCTACATGTCATTTTTAAAAACTATTTACTTTGCCTTGTTTGTTATAATCCCTTTCAGCACAACCCCACGTGTCTGAATTTAGAGTTATGTTTTCATTTTGACATACTGTATTAACACAGTTGATCTAAAATCAGACAAAAAACATAAAATCCGAGTAGGAAAAGTGATATTTTTACTGTAACAATCGCAGACATGTTTATTGAATCATATTTCATAACTTTAAATGTAAATATAAATTGTTTGCAAAACCTGTGCAAATGATTTTAAAATTGACAAAGTTATTTGCAGCCATTTACCTTTTACCCTTTTTTTTTTATAACCATTTAAAACTATTTACAGAACAATCAGGTGTTCTGCATTCAATAAAATGCCACACAAATTATTTGTGCCACTCCAACAACAAAAAAGATTCTGTCCCCTAAAAAGGAGAACATCAGAGCCTGATGCCTGGAGACAGCAGTTACCTCATTGTTCTGACACACAACACAAAACTATCCACAACACTACACACCAACTACACAAGACAACACATTAATGGCACACATGCTAAATGTCACAAATCTCTCACATCTCAAAACTCGCTCTCTCTCTTTTTCTGCTGTATTTCCTACTTTATCTCTCTCTCTCACACACACACACACACACACACACACACAAACACCGTCACTCCTAACTTCCCCCTCTTCCTAAACAGCAAAATGTCATGTTGCCATATCATTTTTTGATTGGTCGACATGGTGTATTTTTCCACCAACACAAAAGGGCTGATTTTTGTGTTGCTTTTTTGTTTTTTGGTCATAAGCGGAGAGTGTTTGCTAGCGCTGTCCTTAAACAGTAAACATGATGAAGCTATTCAGGAAAAAACACCACATATATATTGTTTATCATGACGCTGGTTTTACGTGGCCTATCAACACAATTTAAAAAATTGTATATATCACCTTGTTGCTTTGTCATCTTAGGGTTTTCCCTTTTTAGCGAACCTGGGTGCATTCATTAATGCTACAGAAATCTCAAAAGAGAAGATACCCCTAGTGTCTGCAAGATCAGGGGCGGAAGAAGACCCTTTTTGGACGGATTTAATGGCAACGAACCACGGAACGGTACCAACGATGAATAGATCAACCAGCATTGCTAATAATGGACCATCAATGATGGTAGGAAAGAAGCTGCAGAACTGCATTTGTGGCTGGTCATAACTAGCAACTGACATAGTCCTTAAAATCCACCAAGGCAGGAAGCAGTGCCTCAGCGAGCTGAGAAAGGGGCCTCGCATTGACACATACTTTTTAAGAAGTCAAATCAGTCGATTGAAGTCCAGAGGCAGGAGAATCCCCACAGTCCTCAGGATATCAGCACCCTTTTTGAAGTTCATTGTCGTACAGAGTCCCCCATAGTCTCCAGATCGGAACTCAGTCAAATCCAACCAGTAGCAGTTCCCAGTCTAGAGCTTAGCCAGTGTCAGATTATAATATTATTTTATGCCATGTTAGACCCTTAATTAAAGATGGTGAGTTATTATGTAGTTTTAGTTTGCATTATTCTCCTGAATTAGAAGAAGGTGATAACTATTGCATTTGTTAAACTGAGTTGCATTACATTAGACTGCTGATTTATTGTGAATGAATGATATTGTTTTATGATGCATTATACTGCTGAGTTATGAGAAATACTGTTTGCAGAAAGTCATCGCCTTATTTGTCTGATTAGAAGAGAACAGAACATACTGGAGTTTTCTGCCCCATCTCAGCAGGAGCAGATAAACAGGGAGCCAAGGTTGTAGCTTAGGCGCTGTGTGAGAGAAAGAATGTGAATGTTTAGGCTTTTATGATTAGGTGGGGGCCACTAGAGGCTATAAGAGTTTGATCAATGCTCCACCATTTTGAGATCTGATGCTGTCTGCGTACGGTGTCCATCTCCCACGCGTGTGATCATTAAAATCATCGTTTGACTCAACCCGGCCAGACCAGTGTTGTTATTGTGGTTTTTCCTCTTGTATCCATCCCCAATATTTGAATCCGTAACAGTTTGGGGGCTCGTCCTGTGGTATTGGGGTGGAATTTTGGAGGTTTGGACGGTCCGAGGTTGTCGAACGGACAGGCACAAGCCAGTGGTCTGACGTGAGTGGGCATAAGCCGGCTTATACAAAGGTAAGGCACTACCTGTTGAATTATTTCCAAAGTGTGCCAAATTGGACATGATAAAATTGAAGTCTACTCACTGAAATTACTGGTAAATGTCTGTTTTGATTTTGATGAAAAAATCTCATGAGTTGAAGCAGTTAGAGTCTGCTAAGAAATAAATGCAGTTAGAGTCTGCTGAGAAATAAATGCAGTTAGAGTCTGCTAAGAAATTGGGTTGGAGTCCCAAGTAGTTGGATAGGGAATTGGTCATTTTGTGGGTTGGAGTCCCAATTGGTCATGGGAGTGGACCTGAGTGGTCATTTTGTGGGTTGGAGTCCCCATTGACCACTAGGTTGCACCTGCCTCAGTCATACTCTTGTTTTGGGGGGTTGACTGTTGTTTTAAAGTGTTATAAATTATTATAGGACGGCAGTTGGAGTCTGCTAGGAAGCGCAGTGCTCAGAGGTAACGCTTGCCAAGGTCGGGGACGCCTAGGCCTTGTCCTCTTTGAGGGATAGTCAGTTGGTCACTGTGGAGCTTGGGGCACTCCAGAATAACTAGTGGTTGCACCACTCACCGTTTGGAACGGTGTCTGCGCTTTTTTGGACACTGTTAAATTGAGTTAGGGACTTTAGAGATGAGGCCAGATACAGTTAGAGTCTGATACTGGTTAACTGATTACAAAAAAGTTGGACTTTCTTCGGTTGGACCCGTTAACTTAAATTTGTCAAAATTGTGTAGGCGCTAAATCTGCCAGGCCTGACAGTGGTTGTAAATATAAGACGTCTTTGTAATATAAAATAATAGAACTGTGTGAGAGACTGTGTGTGACGAGAGCGCGCTGCAGCGCTGCGAGCTATTTTTAGACGGTGTGTGAACATGCAAATGAGGTGGCTGCTGTGAAGCGCACAGAGGACTTTTGCTTCCGGTTTAGCGTGTTTTTGAGTTTTATAATTATGATTTGCAAATACTGTTAAAGACCTGTAAATAAGATGCTGATTTTGCTGATTATAATATTACAAATAAGGTTTTGAATGACTAGGGGAAATGTTTGATGTTTGGCTGTGTTTTGATATAGAAAAGACAAATCGTGCATGATTTAGACCGGCACTTCAGTCGGCAGAGTAAGACTGAGTGACAAATACAGCTGTGATTTGTTTCAGTTTTATGGTGTGAAGCAGGATTTATAAGATTTTTAAAGTGACTCTTGGTTCAGCCCAATAATATAAGCGGTTACATTTGATTTACTGTTGGTTTTATCATAATATAGGGTGTGATCAAGCACGAATTTCAGCTGTGTGTGTGACAGGAACTCTGCATGCCCATAAAAGGCAACGGCCAGACTGTGAGAAGTATGCACCGAGAGAGAGAGAGTAAAATCTAGTCAGATGAAGTGAATCAGGATGTTTTCAGAAAAGAAATAGTAAGTGAAGGTTTTCAGAAAAGAAATAGTAAGTGGGTGTTTTCAGAAAAGAAATAGTAAGTGAATGTTTTAGTGTGTTAATACAGGTGGATTTCTCCCAACCTGGAAACCTGAGTACAGCGGCAAAAGCATAAACAGAATTGGGACGACAGACAGGCCAAGCTTTGGCTCAAAAGTTTACAGCTTGACCTCACTTTATCCCCACCCTGAAAAGAAGCTTAAAGGACATCTTCTCCTCCAGTTATCGGTTACCATCACTGGAAATTTGCAGGCAAGTTTTTGACTGAATTGTTGTTGGCACCATGTGTCCCTGAATCTCACAAGCAAGCTCTAACTCCTGGCTGAAGACATGGAATGCTGTTATTTAAGGTGGGAAATCAAAATTTGGGAAACAAAATAAAAACACACACACAACCAGAGAAATGCATGAGAAAGGCACGTGTTAGAGAAATGCCTTGTTTGAGAAAAAAAAAGTTAAAATAACCCACCTACAAACGCACACACACGCAATGAAGAAACAGCTTACATTCATGAACACGTGAAGATTTTCCAGCAAGGTTAAAGCAGCGAAATTTAACATACACCTGTTGTTAAATGATAAAGTTTATCCACTACTAACAAATAAATTCTCTGGGTTGCAGGACAACAACTTATCTTCAAAAAAAAAAAAGACACTGGTCTGACCAACCAGTGATGACACGACAAATTTAGTGGTTAAAAGATTCAAATTGTGACATGTTTTCTGCTGATTGATTAATACAAGTGATTACTGAATGAAAGAAAATTCCTTTTATGGGCTTTTAAACATGATCTTAACAATTTTAACATGTACCTGTGTTGTCCTGTCAGCTTGGTGGGTTATGAGTTGATTATATAGTGAGAAAAAACAAAAAAAGGGGGAGAGAAGGCTGACACAGGGCCTGGCCCGGTGTTTCTCCCCTCTCTGAATAACACAGCCAACACAACATCATTTTCCTGTTCGTCTGTTTTTGTTTTGTTTTTGTTTTTTCTCTTTATGCTTGATTACAGGCTGCTTTGCCGAGGCTGACCTGGACTCCTGCTCTCCCCTCTACCATCTTTGCTCTCTCCTCTACCATCTTTGATGTGACCCTGACCAAATGCTACAGCAGCTGGACCCACAACAACAACCTGAAAATGTCAACAGTGCTGCAGGAAAACGATCTCATGCAGCGGAGACGGAGAGCGTTAAATCCAAGGCCCGTTTCACTACACGGGGGAGATTTCCAGACAGCTTCAGCTGACAGAGCTGTGACGAGACGCCCATTAAGCCCAGAGGAAAAGTGAGGCAGAGCAAAAGAAGGCTGACCTTAACAACTCTGCATTAAAACTGTGCAAGACAGTGACGGACCAACAGGGATGATCGGGAAGCAAAAAGGGCGTGCCAGAGACAGGAGGAGTAACTGAGGTCAGGAGGCACCTCAGAATGGACAAAAGCACAAGAAGGAAATAAGCTGAAGGCACAGGTGTCGGGGCTCGGCCAGGAGCTGACCTCTGAGAAGAGCCGGACAGCAGAGCTGCAGAAGGCCGTGGGAGCAAAGCAAGGAAAACATCAATGGACTTCAATCTGACGTGTACGGAAAAGACTCTGAGGTTTCTGCCCTCAGTAAGAGCTCAAGGCATCAGAGCAAAAACTGAGCATGGCTCAGGAGGAGCTGGCTGATAATCGAACCCATCAGTCAGGCTTGGAGTCCCAGACACAGGACTTGAAATCAGGCCGGAGCTTGCTGGAGCAGGAGGTCGCCAAACCTGACAAGAAGCTCCTACAGCAGGAGCAAACCCTGAAGGAGCTACAGAAGCAAAAGGGTCAAGTTAAGGAGGAGCTGGACAAGGAGAAGATGCAAGACACTGGAGAAAAGGACTGCCTCAATTGGGGCCAGAACCAGTATGGACAGAACTTTGAGCAGCAGCACCAATGGATGCAAACAGACTGAAATGGAGGAGGGCAGGACCCCAGGGCACGCCTCAGGCCGTGGTTTACCCAGAACACCAGAACAGGAAAGTGATGAACACAAACACACACAAACACACACACACATCTACATGCACTGACTCAGAATGAAGAGAAACACACATATGAACACATATGCACTCGTTGATTCACTGACACACACACACACGCGCGCTGAGTCAATTGAGTGAGAAATGACACACACACACACACACACACACACGCACACAAATCGAAATGCTGACTCAATTCACTGAGAAGTGATCCACCCACACACACACATGCACACGCTTGTGCAATGAAGAGTGATACACACACACACACACTGCTGCAATGAAGAATGCTTTACTAACAAATGCTTATACTGATACGCAAAATGCTGCACACAAACATCCAAATACAGAATCTGTTACAACAACAAGAAGCCATTGATTGTTTATTGGTTAAATGCGTTTCATGTCACCCAGAGGGCGTTTGTGTAGATTTAGGGGACAGGGTCTAAGGCAGTTTGGTTATGAAAACAATGTCTGTGCGTGATGTCTGTTTGTGGCTCAAGGCCTCGACTGAATTGTTTACTGTGCTTCACACAGCCTGATAAGGAGCAGTGGTACAGAGTGAAAATGACGAATTAACGGTGTGAGTTTTATTTCAGAGCGCCACATTTTTGTAATTGAGACTTAATTGAAGGAGGAACACACTGAGAAAAAAAAATAAAAAAATCCAACAACTCAATTTGTTCTCATTGAGACGACACAATACAATCTAATAAGAGTGGTTAGCTGCTGAACTCACGGAATCCACAACACCGCATAAGATTTCAAACTACAGGAAAATCACTGGAGTTATAAGAGGCAGACAACGACACACACACCACATGCATGCTATTGCTATTTATTGTGGATTAACCTGTCAAGGGCAAGAACAAAATAATTCTGCATCAAATACAGGAAATCATAGCTTTCCTGTATTTCCTACATTGTTGGCATGCTGGTTGGTGCTGTTGCTCCACATTAAGAAGGTCTTGGGTGCAGGTCCACAGTCTGGCTAGTTTGCAGTGGTTTCTCTCTGGGTATTCTGGTTTCCTGCCACAGTGAAAAGTCATGCAGCTATTAGAGCTAGGTTAATTGATGATTCTAAATTATCCATGAATGTGAGTGTGAATGGCTGTTTGTTTCTATCTGATAGACTGGTCAGCTGTCCGGGGTGTACCCTGCCTGGCAACCTATCACTTCAGGGTTATTTCCCAGCCCTGGTGCAACCAGGAGAAAGATAGGAGGATGGTAGTTGTTGTAGACCCATTTAATTATATGGTAACCAGGATCTAGACTTTGTTGAGCGGTATGCAATATGAAGACAACATGTAGTATTTAAGTGACCAAGTAGAATTTGAATAAAAGTTATTGAATAGTGTTGAAATAAACTGACAGAATTGAAGGATCAAAATATTCCAGGAGCTCAACTTACTCCATCTGAACATGTTTCAATCGTGTTTTATGAACACAAAATGCACAGGTTTACTGAATATGAAAAGGTTGTGTTGATTTAACTCAGTTGTTTGAGTTTCTGTCGGAGCAAAACATTTGTGTGCAACCAGTGTCCATTATTGAATCAAGTAGATCCAACACATTTTTTGTCAGGGCAAAAAGGAGTTACGGTCCCTGTATTCCTACACAATATTGTCCCAGGAGGGAGAAAAACTCTCTGGCGAAGTTTTGGTTGATTTTTGGGTTTTGCTTAACACTAGGTTGATTTCATCAGTGAGGTTTGGATTGTTTTCTTTCTCTAAGAGAGAGAAAGATGGTTTTATGCTTGGACATGTTTGCAATGGGCCCCAGTATTTGTTATTATATGAGTATTTTATTGGTTACGTTTGTCTTTGCTTTTGTTACAGTGCACTGAAATAAGAACATCTGAGAGGTGTGATCCACCGGTGGTGATATTTAAGTATTTTGTGAGTTCCTGATTTAACAAATCAGCTCTTTAATCCAGGCCTGAGAGATTGAACTTTAAAGGGCTATAAAATATTCTTACTGAAAACAGTCGCAAAGTGTTTTTCTCCATGATTATAATGGGCTTGGGAGAAATTCGCTTATATGGGACACTGATCACATGAGAAGTCCTGAGCCTAAAAGGATTGCAGCGAGTCAGTCCAGTCAAAAAACAAGGAACTGTTTTCCTTTAAAATGATGACCTCATCTTGCTGGTGAGGGAGGCTCGAATAGCTTGCGCGTGAGACTCCATTATCAGCAACTTCTGGTATGAATGTGTGTGGATGTATGCATGTGACTGGACTGTGATGGACTGATGACTAAAAGTTTTAACTGACTTGATACTGAGACAAAAATGGTACCGACTTTAGGATTAGTAAATGTCCACAAACAATTCACCCAGCCTGTAAAAGAAGGGTGGATGTTTTATCTTGCTTTGATTTGTTTTTACAAGAACAGAAGGATGACAGAGACTAAAGGGGGAGGCTGTATCTTCACATGAGTGTGAACTGCAGACTTAACCCTTTGGTGGCTAATTTTGAGTTACTGATGTTTGCATTAAGAAAATTGTGTTTTAGTAGCTGTGTTTCGATTAATGTATCACATTATATTGTTGGGAATGTTAAATGCTAAAGTGAAGAAAAGGTTTGATTTCACTCATGACTGAACATGTTATTATTAACCATAGCAGGCCACTGTAAAGAGTCAATTAACTTTTATAGAGGAAAAAAGAAAAGAAAAAAGCCAAAAAAAAAAACAAACCCTCTATTGATGTCTATGAATAACAGGGGAATGGTAGCCGTGTCACATTCAAAATGGAGATATGTAAGGATAAACACTGGTCCCCATCTTTTAGGTCCTTTCATTGAAATAGTCAATAATTCAGAAAAGTAGAGATATGACCGACAGGGGCATGTGCTGAGAGGTGGTGCTGCACAAGAACAAGAGCAAAATAAAGAAAAATTATTGTGTTTAGCTTTGATAAATTCAAATTAAAATGTACCATTGCACTCAGAGGTTCAATATGAAATCAAATATATGCTAATTTTGTATGAAGTGCATGACTGGTGACTGTTCTACCACCTGGGCCTTACACAGAGTTTCTGTCTGATTTCTCAGACTTTATATCTAATTTAGTTCTGAGCTCAAATAAAATAATTATTGTGGGTGATTTTAACATCCATGTAGATGCTAAAAATGACAGCCTCAACATGGCATTTAGTCTGTTATTAGACTCAATTGGCTTCTCTCAAAATGTAAAAGAACCCACCCACCACTTTAATCACACTCTAGATCTTGTTTTAACATATGGCATAGAAACTGAACATTTAACAGTGTTTCCTGAAAACCCTCTCCTGTCTGATCATTTCCTGATAACATTTACATTTACAATAATTGATTACACAGCGGTGGAGAGTAGATTTTATCAAAGTAGATGTCTTTCTGAAAGCGCTGTAACTAAGTTTAAGAATATAATCCACCCACTGTTATCATCTTCAATGCCCTGTACCAACACAGAGCAGAGCAGCTATCTGAACGCTACCCCAACAGAGGTTGATTATCTTGTTAATAATTTCACCTCCTCACTACGTACGACTCTGGATACTGTAGCTCCAGTGAAAACTAAGGTCTCTAATCAGAAGTACCTGACTCCGTGGTATAATTCTCAAACACGTACCCTAAAGCAGATGACTCGTAATCTGGAGAGGAAATGGCGTGTCACAAATTTAGAGGATCATCATTTAGCCTGGAGAAATAGTTTGCTGCTTTATAAGAAAGCCCTCCGCAAAGCCAGAACATCGTACTATTCATCACTGATTGAAGAAAATAAGAACAACCCCAGGTTTCTCTTCAGCACTGTAGCCAGGCTGACAAAGAGTCAGAGCTCTGTTGAGCCAACCATCCCTTTAACGTTAACTAGTAATGACTTCATGAAGTTCTTCACAAATAAAATTTTTATCATTAGAGAAAAAATTACCAGTAATCATCCCACAGATGTAATATTATCTACAGCTGCTCTTAGTACCATTGATGTTAAGTTAGACTCTTTTTCTCCAATTGATCTTTCTGAGTTAACTTCAATAATTACTTCCTCCAAACCATCAACGTGTCTTTTAGACCCCATTCCTACAAAACTGCTCAAAGAAGTCCTGCCATTGATTAATTCTTCGATCTTAAATATGATCAACCTATCTCTAATGGTCGGCTATGTACCACAGGCCTTCAAGCTGGCTGTAGTTAAACCTTTACTCAAAAAGCCATCTCTAGACCCAGCAGTCTTAGCTAATTATAGGCCAATCTCCAACCTTCCTTTCATATCAAAAATCCTTGAAAGAGTAGTTGTCAAACAGCTAACAGATCATCTGCAGAGGAATGGTTTATTTGAAGAGTTTCAGTCAGGTTTCAGAGCTCATCACAGCACAGAAACAGCTTTAGTGAAGGTTACAAATGATCTTCTTATGGCCTCTGACAGTGGACTCATCTCTGTGCTTGTCCTGCTAGACCTCAGTGCAGCGTTCGATACTGTCGACCATAATATCCTATTAGAGCGATTAGAACATGCTGTAGGTATTACAGGTACTGTGCTGCAGTGGTTTGTATCATATCTATCTAATAGACTCCAATTTGTGCATGTAAATGGAGAGTCCTCTTCACACACTGAGGTTAATTATGGAGTTCCACAGGGTTCAGTGCTAGGACCAATTCTGTTTACATTATACATGCTTCCCTTAGGCAGCATCATTAGAAGACATAGCATACATTTTCACTGCTATGCAGATGACACCCAGCTCTATCTGTCCATGAAGCCAGATAACACACACCAATTAGTTAAACTGCAGGAATGTCTTAAAGACATAAAGACCTGGATGGCCGCTAACTTTCTGCTTCTTAATTCAGATAAAACTGAGGTTATTGTACTCGGCCCTGAAAATCTTAGAAATATGGTATCTAACCAGATTCATACTCTGGATGGCATTACCTTGGCCTCCAGTAACGCTGTGAGGAACCTTGGAGTCATTTTTGACCAGGACATGTCCTTCAACGCACATATTAAACAAATATGTAAGACTGCTTTCTTCCATTTGCGCAACATCTCTAAAATTAGAAATATCCTGTCTCAGAGTGACGCTGAAAAACTAGTTCATGCATTTATTACTTCCAGGCTGGACTACTGTAATTCATTATTATCAGGATGTCCAAAAAACTCACTGAAAAGCCTTCAGCTAATCCAAAATGCTGCAGCAAGAGTACTGACAGGGACTAGAAGGAGAGAGCATATTTCTCCTGTTTTGGCTTCCCTTCATTGGCTTCCTGTTAAATCCAGAGTTGAATTCAAAATCCTGCTCCTCACATACGAGGTCTTAAATAATCAGGCCCCATCTTATCTTAATGACCTTGTAGTACCATATCACCCTATTAGAGCACTTCGCTCTCGCTCTGCAGGCCTACTTGTTGTTCCTAGAGTATTTAAAAGTAGAATGGGAGGCAGAGCCTTCAGTTTTCAGGCCCCTCTTCTGTGGAACCAGCTTCCAGTTTGGATTCGGGAGACAGAAACTATCTCTACTTTTAAGATTAGGCTTAAAACTTTCCTTTTTGCTAAAGCATATAGTTAGGGCTGGACCAGGTGACCCTGAATCCTCCCTTAGTTATGCTGCAATAGACGTAGGCTGCCGGGGGATTCCCATGATGCATTGAGTTTTTCCTTTCCAGTCACCTTTCTCACTCACTATGTATTAATAGACCTCTCTGCATTGAATCATATCTGTTATTAACCTCTGTCTCTCTTCCACAGCATGTCTTTTATCCTGTCTTCCTTCTCTCACCCCAACCGGTCGCAGCAGATGGCCGCCCCTCCCTGAGCCTGGTTCTGCCGGAGGTTTCTTCCTGTTAAAAGGGAGTTTTTCCTTCCCACTGTCGCCAAAGTGCTTGCTCATAGGGGGTCATATGATTGTTGGGTTTTTCTCTGTATCTATGAAGCGCCTTGAGGCGACTTTTGTTGTGATTTGGCGCTATATAAATAAAATTGAATTGAATTGAATTGAATTGTTCTGTCCTGAGCTTTTGTTTTTACAGCACCCACTTGACCACACCAACAGTGTCTCGCCACCAAAAGGGGGTACTTGCAAAGAATAGGGAGGAATATCATCAAAACTGGGAAAGGTAAGCCCCGAAAGGGGGTGATAACACCATAACTTTCACTTATGGTCAAATTCTCAAAATTTGATCCCAGGCTTGAAAAATTCTTCAAAACATTTAGAGACAGAGTGGAGTTTTAGATAAATATAATGTGCCAAACCACATGCGGACGGAAAGTTGGAATCGATAAGATGGTGAAATAACACGCAGGAAAATATTGACCATGTTGATTATGTTGATTCCAGAGTGCAGAGATTGGCTAATCTGACCAGGAAATGTTATAAAATGAATTGTCGGAACAGTCAGCGTTAAAGTCACCTTTGACAGTCCAGAGCAAGGTTATTATCGTTAATAATTCGGTCTAAACTGCTGCAAGTGAATTGGAAACAAAATTTGAATGAATTTAGAACAGTTCATACTTATAACACAAGTGATTTTAAGCCATAACTTGATTAGGTAAAGCTATTAAGATAATTATGAGCTGCCTTGACACAAAGAAAGTGGAGTCCTTCACCCTGAAAGGATGGAGTGATGCTCTGCCTCTGTAGTCAAGTTCAGACATAGGCCTTAAGCAATCATGAGCCACTAATAAGCGTGACATAATTCACAAATTTAAATAAACCACATTGGGTGAGCGACCCTGACAAAAGAAAATCTATGAGCACGCAATAAAGTGGATTTGTTAGAGCCCGTTTAACATTTGCCTTTCAGAAAAATAAATAAATAAATAAACTGATTTGCATTAACAGACACACATTAAAAAAAAAAAAAATTCCATTTGACACTGATAAATCCCTGTTCAAATAGAGTACATGTAAACGAAATAATGAAAACTAGAAGTGAGGAAAAAAACATTTTCGTTAACGGAAATAAAAATAAAAACAAAAAAGGAAAATTAACTAAAACTGTAATGAGCGTTCACAAAACTAACTAAAATTAACTGAATTTATAGCAAAATGTGTTTAGTTTTCATTGAGGTGTGCGTGTCCTACAATAGTCATGGGTGGAAATGAAGTTTAGTTTCCAGATTTTTTCTTGCTGTGTCTCATTATGCCAGCAGGTGACCAGTACGTTAGGCAAGTCGTCTGTGTTGCTGCTCCGTCCACGTGCAGAATCATGTCAGGAAAAGTCGGGAGAAAGCGCCAGAGTCCAATTTGGAATTACTTTAAATATGACTGTGTTTAGTATAAAGCAAGTGTCTTGTAGTGGAAAGAGACAAATTATCAGGGACACTTCTAAAGGGAAAAAATCCCACAAACCTTAAAGTGCACTTGAAAAGCCCACACAAGAAGGCTGACCTGGCTTACCTTGAAAAGGTAAGGGGGAGCACACTCCCCCTCCTCAGAGAGCTCCCCCCACTCAACCCTCATCCCCAGAAAACAGAAGCTAACCCCATGCAAGGCAGCGTGATGCATCCCGAGACAACAAGACTGGGACATCTAAATAACTGTGTGAGTCAATCGCCTACAAAAAGATTATCAATTCACTTAAACCAAAATTGCGAACACCTGGTGCCGCAAGAGTTGATAGTCTCAATACCCAAGGATAAGCAGAAGAGCATGACTGATATGATGAAACTGGGATTTTGTTACACTTAATTATTGCAAACACAACTAAAACTATAACTGAAACTGATCAAAACTAAACTGAAACTAAGGATTTTCGAAAAAAATGAAAACTAGACTGAACTAGCAAACAATTGGTAAAAACTAATTACAACTGACATAAAATTGAAAATCTGAAGTCGAAGCTAAATAAAAATAAAAAACTAACGAAAATTGCAAATCTATTAACACCCTGGTCCAGACTAAGATGGCGTTGGACATCTTCAGGGCGGAAAAAGGTTGGTGTGACCAAGGTGTGGTTTGGCTTGTTGTATGTATATTTCGAGATGATATGGCTCTGGATGGACCAGTTACCAGGGCATGGAAGGAGGACTGACTTATTAAATGAGGAGAAGGAATTTTCTGGGATTGAAGATCCTCTGGGTGAGTGGTTGACTAAAAACATGCATAAAATAAAAGCTATTTTTCATTATTGATTGGTAATAGATTGATAATTGGCCACATTTACAGCTGTATTGACTTGTTGTGGACGTAGTCTACTTCAGGTTTAAGCACTCTAATTAATAGATTGAAAATAGAGACATTAAAGGAAGAATATGCAGCACCACCCTGTCAGATGCCAGTGGCGATGGGGCTCAGTGATGAATCAGGTGAGCTGGATTCATGGCTGAAGCAAAACAAAGGTTCCCCTGCTGTGGTCAGTGAGGGAAAAACAGGGGGAAATAAAATTCAAAAGAGGCATGGATAAACGTTTATTTGTGAAGTTTGTAAACGGGATAAAAGGGGGTGTTTTACTGTTATTTTAGCATCAGCATTATTATTGCATCAGAATCATATAACAAGCATTGCATTAATGATTTATTGAAGCTTTTGACATTATATTAACATTTGTGTTCCGGTGATTGTCATAACCTCAGGTTAATCTTTTATTTACAGGTGTCAGGATAATCGTATGATCTTTCATTGCAGGTGTAACCATGATCATTTTTATACATATTGCAGTTTGTTGCTCATTATAGAGTTGTGCTCAAGTTAAAAGCTACAGTCAGCGCGATGTCTGGCTGATCTATGGACTGGAGTGACTTTAAGCATAGAAGGCCGCACGCGCTTACACGACACACATATCATGCTTTTCTTGGCTCCGGGCGGAGCCTACTGGAGCTACGACACTGGATAGGAGAAAGTCTGATACTTTCTGAGATATGAGGTCACTAACCTTTTCTTTTAATTTTCTAGCTCCGTTGATTTGACACATTGGAATGTGTCAAAAAAGGGGGGGAAGTTGGGTTTTAACATCAAACAAGGGTTATATGAACATTTTTATGACTTCATTTGTTTTAATAACTTAGGTATGGTACAGCTTAAGCCAATAGTGACCCAAGAGGTCTCCGGACTTTTTTAGAGAACCAGTGAGAAGCATAAATCATTTTTCCATGTTTAAGCATTAATCATTGAAATGAATTGAATAGCATTTAGAAGATAAAATGCCTGTGTTCACGAGAAGCTGAGTACCACACTGGAGAGGAAACCGTGGGACAGTAGGCGGAAGGAAACACATGAGTGGTTTTAATAATTTCTTATACACCTTGCAAATGTGCTTATAATGAGTTGGCACTTGGTCTTTTGAAGGTCATAAGCTTCATCCGGCGTGATGGTCCGGACTGATATATTGCAGGTATTGACTTTGAGTGCAGAGGGCTAAATGCAAACACGCTTACACACACATAGGATATGATTAGAATAAGTCCCTGGGACATTCTGAATATTCTAAACCAATTCTGAATCACCAGAAGGTCAGTAGATAACAACAGTAGATTATTAGGGCTAGGCAGGGAGGTGTTTTGGTTTTCTGTCTCTTACAGAGAAAGGAACAGACACCAGACGAGGTCACAGATATACGAGGATCCTTCGCAGCAGAGGCAGACACAGTGACTGCCGAGACACCAACTGGGTCCAAGTGTCATGGCGTTTGGGCTCTGATAAGTCACCTCAAAAGGATGGATCCCATAAACACAGCAATAACCATGAAGGGGTTGGCGGAGATCCAGGGACACCAGACCAACGAGGTTCGAGAGGCTCTTGGGCAAAAGGGGGACACGTTCCTGTTCCTTTTTCTGGGGAATACACGGGATACACAGGACCCGAGGATACACAGATTGTTGTTTGACATCGGGGCAGAATAATCCCCTGATCTGTGCAACGACTGAAGGGTTGTCTAACCCCTGAGGTTAAAGAAAGAAGAGCAGTGGATCACCCAACTGGAAGACACTGGTGGCTGCAGCAATAAAATAAAGGCTAAAAGCTCCTCGGACAGAGGTTCTAGTCTGAGTACGTCTGA
This sequence comes from Perissodus microlepis, assembly GCF_051167445.1. Lineage (NCBI taxonomy): Eukaryota > Metazoa > Chordata > Actinopteri > Cichliformes > Cichlidae > Perissodus > Perissodus microlepis. Next base: position 33,980,357 of record NC_140470.1, on the reverse strand, counting down.
AGGGTATAAGGTAGCACCAAAATAAAGCTGTGGGAGAACTGGGGAGTGTCATCTGTACCTGCTACTGTTGGAATAATAGTTCTTCTTGCACCTGGACTGCGCAAACACAGAGGTCATCTCACATATGGTTCGCCCAACAGGGGGACAAAGGGCCTCAGGCGTAAGAAGAAATGAACCCGGCCGCATTGGACTACAGGGTGTAGGTGTGCTCTTTATTCTAAAGAGCACAAAAGGGGGAGTGTCAGATTATAATATTATTTTATGCCATGTTAGACCCTTAATTAAAGATGGTGAGTTATTATGTAGTTTTAGTTTGCATTATTCTCCTGAATTAGAAGAAGGTGATAACTATTGCATTTGTTAAGCTGAGTTGCATTACATTAGACTGCTGATTTATTGTGAATGAATGATATTGTTTTATGATGCATTATACTGCTGAGTTATGAGAAATACTGTTTGCAGAAAGTCATCGCCTTATTTGTCTGATTAGAAGAGAACAGAACATACTGGAGTTTTCTGCCCCATCTCAGCAGGAGCAGATAAACAGGGAGCCAAGGTTGTAGCTTAGGCGCTGTGTGAGAGAAGGAATGTGAATGTTTAGGCTTTTATGATTAGGTGGGGGCCACTAGAGGCTATAAGAGTTTGATCAATGCTCCACCATTTTGAGATCTGATGCTGTCTGCGTACGGTGTCCATCTCCCACGCGTGTGATCATTAAAATCATCGTTTGACTCAACCCGGCCAGACCAGTGTTGTTATTGTGGTTTTTCCTCTTGTATCCATCCCCAATATTTGAATCCGTAACACCAGCCACACTCAATATTAGATTCTAGCTCAGGGCCCGGCCATTTAATATTAGCCCCTAGCTTGGAGTTTAGCCACCAACAGCTAGGAACACATTTGTGTATAGATGTTAGCCAGCCACAATCAACACTGCGTTCCAGCCCAGAGCTCATCCAGAAACAGCCAACAGAATCTTCCAACACTGAGTCTAGCCAAACCACTACCAGCAAGGGAAAGGAAGATGGAAAGTAGGAAAGATCAGATTCAGCGGGAAATTGATAGATTAGTGAAAGAGAGAAGACAACTGAGGAAACAATGGAGGAGGGCCTATGAGACAGAAAGGGAGGGACTCATTGCCCTGCAGGAGGAAATAAAGCAACAACTTACAAAGCTCCAAAGAGCAGAACACCTCAGACGACAACGTAAGAAGAAACAACGGACAAGGACCCTTTTCTACAGCAACCCTTACAACTTTTGTTAAGAGTCTATTTGCTGAAGAGAAGAGTGGGTGCCTCAAAATGCCCATAAAAGACATGGAAGATCAACTGAGGAAAACTTACTCTGATGATTAGAGGCATGAGCCAGTCACCATTCCGAGTGATATGCTGCCTATCCAGGCACCTGAACACCAAATGGACATAAGACCACTTACATGGAGTGAAGTGGAGAAGGTAGTGAAGCAGGCAAGAGCAGCATCGGCCCCAGGACCTAATGGCATCTCATATAGGCTCTATAAAAACACCCCACAAGTCCTCAAATACCCATGGAAGCTGATGAAGGTAGTGTGGCAGAAAGGAGTGATTCCAAAGGCTTGGCGGAGAGCAGGAGGTATTCTGATCCCTAAGGACAAGAACTCCTCATCCATCAGCCAGTTTCGTCAGATCAGTCTGCTGAATGTGGAAGGAAAGATCTTCTTCAGTGTCTTGGCCCAAAGGCTATCTACCTTCCTGCAAAGAAACAACTATGTTGACATCTCCAAAAGTTGATTCTGTTCATCTGGACGTAGCTTTTTGTGGGAGAAACGTTTCGTCACTCATCCAAGTGACTTCTTCAGTCTCAGCTGACTGCAGGTTTCCCCAAATCGTATAAACAGTGCATTTGCATAATGACTGAAACCAGCCCACTGAGGGAACAATGGGCTGGGAGGTCAGTTCCTTAATCATAATTATGCAAATTCTCATGACCATTGATCAACAACCACTGACCAAAACCTATTGATCAAAGACCACTGATCAATGGCCATGAGTACCATTCACAGAGAGTTGGGGAATGGCTGCAATCACAGCATTGTAAGATGGCGAAAGATGTACCCTTAGGCCCCCTCCTCGATTCAGAGATGGTCTTTCCCTTTTTCACGTAAATGGCCTCCTTGACTCCGCGCTCAAACCAGCGTTCCTCCCTGTCCAGGATGTGAACATCCTCATCATTGAAAGAGTGTCCACTGGCCTGTAGGTGTAAATAGACCGCAGAGTCCTGGCCTGACGAGGTAGCTCTTCTGTGTTGTGCCATCCGCTTCACCAGAGGTTGTTTGGTTTCCCCGATGTATAAATCCTGGCAATCCTCCTGCACTTAACAGCGTACACTATGTTACTCTGTTTGTGTCGGGGGACCCGATCCTTGGGGTGGACCAATTTTTGGGGCAGCGTGTTTTTGGGGTTTAAAAGCGACAGAGACCCGGTGTTTAGAAAAAATGCCTCTCAACTGCTCCGATACTCCTGACACATATGAGTTTACTACAGGTTTTCGCTTGGGCAGCGGTTGTCCTTCTCTCCTGGATCGGCTGGAGCTTTCTTTAGGAGCCTTTCCCGCTTTGACAAAAGTCCAGCTGGGATAACCACATTTACTCAGGGCCTTCTTGATGTGCTGTTCTTCTGCCTCCCTGTCCGTTGTGTCAGTGGGGATGGTGTTCGCTCTGTGTTGTAGTGTCCTGATGAGACTCAGTTTGTGCTCCAGTGGATGATGAGAGTCAAACCTTAGATACTGATCCGTATGTGTAGGTTTACGGTACACATCAGCTTTTAGATGTCCCCCATTACTGATGGAAATCTCACAGTTTAAGAAGGCTAACCTGCCACTTTTCATATCCTCCCTGGTAAATTTGATGTGTCGGTCTACCGAGTTAATGTGATCCGTGAAATGTGGTACGTCCTGAGATTTGATTTTCACACAGGTGTCATCCACATATCTGAACCAATGGCTTGGTGGTGTTCCAGGGTAGGATAGCAAAGCACTCTTTTCCACTTCTTCCATGTACAAATTGGCCACGATGGGTGAAACTGGGGAGCCCATGGCACACCCATGTTTCTGCCTGTAAAACTGACCCTTGTATGTGAAGTAGGTGGAATGAAGACACAGTTCCAAAAGGAAACACACTTGTGGGATGCTGAGAGTGGTCCTGTTGCTGAGGTTGGTGTCATCCTGTAATCTCTTACGGACTACCTCCAACGCCTCTGTGACTGGGATGCAAGTGAAGAGAGATGTAACGTCGTATGAGACCATGGTTTCATCTGCCTCCATAATGACATCTCTCACCTTCTCAACAAAATCCAGGGTGTTCTGGATGTGGTGTTCAGAGCTGCCCACCAGCGCACCCTGTGCGTGCTGCCCTTCCTCTTCACGTTCCTCCTGTAGGAAAACAATAGAGGCAGCCGTTAAACACTGACCCCCGCGGGCACACACACGATCTGCACTTCCTAAACACACACACTGACTTGGGAGTCTAACGTAATGATCCCGCGCCGGTGGGAGCTCCAACACTCTCCTAAATAGCTCCCCCGACAAGCCCTGATCAACAACAGGGGGTGTTGCAGGAGCTTCGGGTGTGGCCAGTCCGCCAGCAGAGCCACACTCACCAGGCCTGAAGTAGCCCGCAGAAACACATACACACACCCGCAAACAGGGAGAAGAGGGACAGCAACACCAAATATACATACAATACAAAACAAGTCCAAAACTGCTCAGGGACCCTGGGTCACTCAGACCCAGGACCCTGACAATTACATTTGAATCAGTTTGAAGTTAAACCAACCCTGATTTATTACTGATCAGTCAGTAAGCTGACTCTCTCACATAGCACTCTGTTTAATAAAGTCTACTACAAAACACAAACACACACATACACATACTGACACACACGCACGTACACACACGCACACACACACCTACACACACACACACACAGACATACACACAAAGCAGTAAGTCTGACTGTAAAGCAGAAAACTGACTTTTTTGTATGTGTGTTTCAGTATGTGTGTGTGTTAGTGTGTGTGTGTGTGTTGGACTCGGTTCATTTCCTGTCAAAGAAGGGGGGAGGGCGGAGAGACAGATTGAAAACAGATGCTCTTTCTCTCTCTCGCTCTCTCTCTCAATGTGTGTCTGTGTCTCTCACCCGTTTTCTTCCCTCAGTACTGCAGACTCTCTCTCTCTCCACTCTGGCCCTATGTCTCCCTCTCTCACTGTGAATCAGTCTGTTGGTTTCCATTCGTCGTTCGTCTGGAATGAACTGAAGAGAAGAAGAGGAGACACAAACAGTGAAAAGAAGAAGAAGAAGAGAAGGAAAAGGAGCAGCTTCAGAAGGTTTGAACCAACTCTACTCTCTTTTCTTTCTCTGAATCCTGATTAGATTCCACACAGTATTGCTATGTACAAGTACTACATGTACTAGAAATACTGAAATACTGCTGTGAGTAAATACTGCAAGTAAATACTTTAACTACTCTAAGTAGTGCTCCGAGTAAAAGCTGTGAGTGCATACTGTGAGCACTGGGAGTACGTACTGCGAGTAAGTACTGTGTGCAATACCTTCACTGCATTGGTGCACAGAGCAGTGGGTCAGGTGAATCTCAGCTGAGTATCAGCACCTGAATGTGGTATTCCTCCTGCAGTTTGTTGCTGAACAGATCAGTGATGGAGGGAAGCTTGTGCAGCAATCATGAGGCTGAAGGCCAGTGAGGGGGCGGAACTTCCAGCGTGCAGGAGCTCCTCGCATCTTCTGCATCACCAAAGAAAAGTCAGAGTCCCCGCTGCGGGTACAAGTCTGTCTTTTTTTTCCACATTTATAGCATGAAAATCAAACAAAGGAGCACCACACAGAGACAGGAAATACTGCCCACACATCCGTCCATCCTGAGTGCTCATTGGCTGCCTGCAGCCTATCACACTTGTCACAGGTATCACAATGCTGCCACAGAGAGATTCACACCTACGACCAGTTCAGTTCAGAACATCTGATTAACCTGTCGGCCTGGAGGTTACTGAGTGATTGTGGGCGATCGTGGCTCCATCCGAGTTGTGAGTTCGCCTTGTAATCAGAAGGTTGCCGGTTCGAGCCCCTGCTTGGACAGTCTTGGTCGTTGTGTCCTTGGGCAAGACACTTCACCCGTTGCCTACTGGTGGTGGTCAGAGGGCCCGGTGGTGCCAGTGTCCGGCAGCCTCGCCTCTGTCAGTGCGCCCCAGGGCACCTGTGGCTACAATGTACCTTGCCATCACCAGTGTGTGAATGGGTGGATGACTGAATCTGTAAAGTGCTTCGGGGTCCTTAGGGACTATGTAAAGTGCTATACAAATACAGGCCATTTACCATTCTATAAAGGTATTTTACTGCCAGTGAAACTGGGGTTAAACTGACAGATTAAAATCAGGTAAATATAACTGGGCTCAGTAAGAGACGTTCCTCCTGAACTCTGACATCTCCTCACAGTGGGAGCTCTGATTGGGCAGCAGGTTCCTCTTCATGTCTCAGCATCAGAACATCTTCAAAAACTGAGCAACCACAGAACCACAGCTGATCCTCCCTCTAATAAAACCTCACCTCTTCAAACCTGTGTCTCAGGCAGCTGACAATGACATACAAGCGTCATTTTATATGATGGATTATGCAGAAAAAAATAGAATTGAGAAGATTGCTTTATTACGTATTCAGGTTGTGTACCATGTTTTTAACAAGTAACTAAGTAATAAAGTAACTAATTACTTTTGAAAATAAGTAATCAGTAAAGTAACTGGATTAATTTCTTGGAGAAGTAATCACTAATAGTAACTAATTATTATTTTCAAGTAACGTAACCAACACCATTGGCGATAGTGGGAAGGAAAAACTCCCTTTTAACAGTGAGAAACCTCTGACAGAACCAGGCTCAGGGAGAGCCTGCCGTGTGTCACCACAGAGTCAGAATATTCATGTGTTCTCTTCTTCATCATGAAGAAATGAAGTGAATAAGACGCTGAAGAGAGGCATATATGAGTGTAAACATATTTTGAACCTTCTCGTAGGATGTTTCCATTTGTAGGTTTGGTGTATTTGCTCAGTTTGCGTGTTTTTAACTGGTTTGGTGAACTAATTCTCATTTTTATTAGATTTACTGTTTTTATGAGTTTGAACTTGTTTCAAAACATTTTAAAAGCACAGACTGAAGAATTATTGATGAAAGTCTAATCTATGAAAATCAACTTTTCAGATCCAACAGCCCTACCTGGCCATCCAGTTTGGTTCCTTACATGTTTGGTGTTTGTAATACTTTAAGTGTCAGAAATATTCTGATCAAACTTATTGTGTGGTAATAGCATCATACACAAGCATATATCCGGTTATTTTTTCTGTGCATTATCTGAACTGTGGTTGGTTGTTGTTGGGCCTCACCTGCTTCTCGTTAGATTTCTGTTTTTATGTTTGCCATGCTGATCATTCAAATGCATCGACTTGACCAACAATAAATCTCGTGGTTTGCAGTTTGATCAGTTTAATTGTTACAGTGTGTGTGTGCTGTGTGCTACAGGTCTGAGGTGACCGATCACAGCGTTAGTATGGAGCAGTGACAGGCAGGTGGCACACCTGTAGAGTAGGTGAGTGTGACAGGATATGAAATGATTACATGTAGAATATTCAGTGTTGATGAACAGGTGTATGATTACCTATCTGGAATACTACTTAAATAGATCACCATAGTCAGATTCGCTGTCTCCTACTTTGCCGATCGATGTCTTGTAGCTGCTCATATTTCTGATCAGAGCTGCTTAAAGGTGATTTTTACTGAGCACGAACTAGACAAAAATCCAAAAACACAGTTGGAAGAACGTCGGCCGATGAACATGTTGGTGATTCGATCTGAGATCAGCTTTGTGCTGCACAGTCAGTTTGAACCAAACACACACAGCAGTCACAACACACACACGGCATGCTGGAAAAACAATGGTGTGATCTTTTAACTTAGCAGCTGTAAAAGAGTGTCTTCTGTTGGTCAGTAACCTGATCACAAGATCAGTACTTCAAAGCAAATTTTACTGAAGCACACATTTGAGGCATTCCTCTCTCTTCAGCCTTCAGAGAGTTAATAAAAAGTCCTTTAAAACTTCCATTGGTGACATCACAAGAGAGACTGAAGCCACCAATCTGGACGCTCAAATTTGACACTCTGTGACAGTGGAGGTAGGGATGAAGAGGAAGACTCGGCAGCTGACTGGTGACATCACCTGCTGAGCATTAGTCAGGGCACAGAGCTTCAGAGCTGTGATTGGCTAAACCCTGAAATGAGGCTTGCTCTCCTCTCTGCTGCCCACAGGAAATACCTCGCTGTTTATTTTCTTCTTCGGTGGTCAGCTGGCATTCCTCATTCTCTCTCCATCAACCAGGGCTCTGATTGGCTGAAGTCCCTAGGGATGGCTGTGAGTGGCTGCTTTGTGTGAAAACACATGCACACACACACAGGAATGTGTTCACGTCTGTTTGAAGCATCAGTCACCTCGACAGATTTAACAGACGCTGACTGAATGCAGGGAATGAAAAAAGTCCAGACTGCTACGGTTTAAATAAGCTTGTTAAAGTTTAATGAAGCTTCTTAGACGCCTCCCTTGAAAGTAACTTCATTGAGTTTATTATTTCTGCAGTCTCCAGCTGCCACTGACATGCAGTAAACACATCTCTCTGGAATATAGAACAGTAATAGCAGACAATCATTACTACAGTATTTGTACACAGCCTGCAGCATCCAACACTTATTACATTCAACTATTTGTATTTTTTTAAAGCTTCCACCAAATATCAGAGCTTCACAGGAAGTCCATTTTGTGTTTTAATGATGTTAGACTTTTATTTTGAAATCTCTCCTCCACCTGTCACTGCTCAGGGTTGGCAGCCATGATGGCATCCATCAGGGGAACAGGAAATATCAGCCTGTTGGGGTTTCTCTTGGGTGAGTAATAACGTTAAAGCATCAGTAGGATTTTAGAGGTGACACCTGAATGTCTACCTGTCTCTGTGTGTAGGTGTATTCCTGGTTCATCCTGAAGGGGCGGTTTCTCTGGAGCTGCTGCCATCAGCCTCTGAAGTTCTGGTCCCCTCTAACTCCAATTACACAGTGGTCAGTAACACTTGTCTGTCTCTACACCTACCTGTCTCTGTCTTCAGATGTCTTCCAGTACCTCTCTCTCAGTTATCTTTTCTTCTCCTCAGGAGTGTTTGGGGTGGAGTGAGGTGAAGTGGCATTTTCCTCAGGACCCGCCAGTAGATGGGGTCCTCTTGGACAATCGAGGCTCCATGAGCATCCTGCATCTCTTTAACATCACATGGAGGAATTCTGGGAGATACACCTGTGAGGAGCCATCATCTGATCAGAGCAGAAATGTTGATGTCTTTATACCTGGACAAGGTAACCATCTTCCAACGTGTGTTCCTCCTGTTGTTTGTGTCAGAAAAATAAAGGTGCCAACTGGAACCAAAAGTGGTTCTTTAGCCTGATGCCATAGAAGAGCCTTTTTTGGTGCCACAAAGAACCGTTCAAACAATGGTTCTTTGAAGAACCATTTCTTTCAGTGGTTCATTGAAGAACCTTTAAAGGTGCCCCAAAGAACCATCAAGAAATGGTTCTTTGGGGCACCTTAAATGGTTTTTCAAAGAACCATTTTAAAAAAGGTCCTTCAAATGGTTCTTTAAAAAAGCATTTTAAAGAACCTTTTTAAATCTTTCAAAATAAAATGTATCATAAATTGAATTTGAGTAGGGTAAAATAAATACGACCTTCCTTTCCTATCAAACATCCTTGAAAGAGTAGTTGTCAAACAGCTAACAGATCATCTGCAGAGGAATGGCTTATTTGAAGAGTTTCAGTCAGGTTTCAGAGCTCATCACAGCACAGAAACAGCTTTAGTGAAGGTTACAAATGATCTTCTTATGGCCTCTGACAGTGGACTCATCTCTGTGCTTGTCCTGGTAGACCTCAGTGCAGCGTTCGATACTGTCGACCATAATATCCTATTAGAGCGATTAGAACATGCTGTAGGTATTACAGGTACTGTGCTGCAGTGGTTTGTATCATATCTATCTAATAGACTCCAGTTTGTGCATGTAAATGGTGAGTCCTCTTCACACACTGAGGTTAATTATGGAGTTCCACAGGGTTCAGTGCTAGGACCAATTCTGTTTACATTATACATGCTTCCCTTAGGCAGCATCATTAGAAGACATAGCATACATTTACACTGCTATGTAGATGACACCCAGCTCTATCTGTCCATGAAGCCAGATAACACACACCGATGAGTTAAACTGCAGGAATGTCTTAAAGACATAAAGACCTGGATGGCCGCTAACTTTCTGCTTCTTAATTCAGATAAAACTGAGGTTATTGTACTCGGCCCTGAAGATCTTAGAAATATGGTATCTAAGCAGATTCTTACTCTGGATGGCATTACCTTGGCCTCCAGTAACACTGTGAGGAACCTTTGAGTCATTTTTGACCAGGATATGTCCTTCAATGCACATATTAAACAAATATGTAAGACTGCTTTCTTCCATTTGTGCAACATCTCTAAAGTTAGAAATATCCTGTCTCAGAGTGACGCTGAAAAACTAGTTCATGCATTTATTACTTCCAGGCTGGACGACTGTAATTCATTATTATCAGGATGTCAAAAAAACTCCCTGAAAAGCCTTCAGTTAATCCAAAATGCTGCAGCAAGAGTACAGACAGGGACTAGAAAGAGAGAGCATATTTCTCCTTTTTTGGCTTCCCTTCATTGGCTTCCTGTTAAATCCAGAATTGAATTCAAAATCCTGCTCCTCACATACAAGGTCTTGAATAATCAGGCCCCATCTTATCTTAATGACCTTGTAGTACCATATCATTATGAGTATTTAAAAGTAGAATGGGAGGCAGAGCCTTCAGTTTTCAGGCCCCTCTTCTGTGGAACCAGCTTCCAGTTTGGATTCAGGAGACAGACACTATCTCTACTTTCAAGATTAGGCTTCAAACTTTCCTTTTTGCTAAAGCATATAGTTAGGGCTGGACCAGGTGACCCTGAATCCTCCCTTAGTTATGCTGCAATAGACGTAGGCTGCCGGGGATTCCCATGATACACTGAGTTTTTCCTTTCCAGTCACCTTTCTCACACACTATGTGTTAACAGACCTCTCTGCACTGAATCATATCTGTTATTAACCTCTGTCTCTCTTCCACAGCATGTCTTTTATCCTGTCTTCCTTCTCTCACCCCAACCAATCGCAGCAGATGGCCCCGCCCCTCCCTGAGCCTGGTTCTGCCGGAGGTTTCTTCCTGTTAAAAGGGAGTTTTTCCTTCCCACTGTCACCAAAGTGCTTGCTCATAGGGGGTCATATGATTGTTGGGTTTTTCTCTGTATCTATGAAGCGCCTTGAGGTGACTTTTGTTGGGATTTGGCGCTATCTAAATAAAATTGAATTGAATTGAGCATAGACATATATTAATGATTTATTGCCATTTCGCAGTATACCAAAAGACAAAAAGGCATTTTAACCCTCAGCACAACATCACTACTAATAGATGTCACATATTAGTTATTTAAACAGTAATAATTAAATATATTTGCCATACTATAAATAAATATATATAAATACTACATCTATAGATAACAACAACAATTAATACATGTATTGTTTAATTAATAAAACATCAGAAAGTGATAAAAACACATTAGAAATAGCAATAGCTTCATAACAGATCAATAAATCAAGACATTTTCATCAGCAGATGTTTGCATGTTCAGTAAAAATATTTCAACAACAAGTTTTTGATTAAAATTATCAATGAACTTACATTCTGTAAGGTAAGTTTCATGTTGGACTCATGGTCCTTTGTTAGTCCAGTTTAGGACAATGTGTCTGACGTATGTATCATATCAAATATATGTCATATCAAAACAACCCCACACCTGCAGTTGTTTCAGTTTTTCACAGGTGTTTCCTGTCAGCTGGTCAACCTCACTCAGGGGGACATCTATATCAGCCAACCAAATGACAAGCTCCTCCCTTTGTGCTTCAAATCCCTCCCACTCTGAGACAAGGAGCTGAGAGAGAATGAAAAGAGTCAATTATAAAGAAGAGAGAAAAGTGAAACCCTCTTCAGTAGGTCTGACTCGCATACCTGCAGTCGACCTGCGATGGACTCCAGTTTGGCATTCACTTCATCCCAGCGGCGGCCACACTCCCTCGCCAATGCCAGCAGCCGAGTCTGCAGGGTGCCCTGGAAGAGCCGAGTTAATGTTTGACTCCTCCTGGTCAGGCTCTCCAGCTGGATGAGCCGAGGTCTCCCCTCACGCCGCTGCCTGTGAACACACAAACACAAATTGCATTTTTGCTATTCTTTTCTAAATCCAGGCTTGATCACGTGGAGGTATTTGGAAAACTGTTTTGGCCAGCGGACGACTGTTGTCTTGCATAAAGTTAAATCAAATGTATGCGATACACAATCAATTCACAAGAACGCATTATAAAAGAAAGTCCCATTTTTGCCTGATTTCAAGTGAATTCTGCATCAAAACAGGGAGACAGAATTAAAATGAGCGTTTGCAGCAAATGTGAGCACAAAGCCTCACTTTGTACAAGTCTGCTATTACAGTTCTCCTCTATGCAGACAACATTCCTGTTTTCAAGGCACAACTTGGATCTGCTGTACAAATCTTATGGATACACACTAAATGAAACAGTAGTGTGCACGACTCCAGATTCTGATCCCTCATCCTAATAGGGTTCCAAATGGCTCACAAAAACCCACATAGCAAATGCTGAGGCTTCAAAATACAAAGTCCATAAACCAATGACTGACATGGGTTTTATCATAAGGGTGATAAATATACAGATTGGAGTCTGTCTTAGAGATTTGATGTTCATTTACCTGCAGATGCACTATACGTGCCTGCTCCGTGGTTTTCCACAACGTTTTGCACATCACTATTTAATACAGGAAGTAGGTGAACTAAAACAAGTCATCTTTCTTTGTGAGAGGACCATATTAATGAAACAAACCTCAATGACATCATAGGGATCCCTAAAGATGCTCCTGCTGCTTCTCTTCCTCCTCATCCTAAGCTTCCTTCTCCTTGTCCTCAACTTCCATCCAATTGTAATTCAATCTAACTGTTTTTCTCCCCCTCCTCTTCCTCATTTTGTTGGAGCTGTGAACACAATTAGTGTGAATCTGGATTAATTTGTGCAAACAAGAACAATCTACAGCTTTTTGGTCAGAGGTAGTCTTGTGATTTAAGCTGGGTAGATTTATGTGTTGATGCTACCTGCTTCATCTCTACGACTGGCTGCTGAGTGATATTTACACCCCGGCTGGATTACAAACTTTAACCCCGTGCTCAACTTTGGCCCAGCATTGATACCTCTTGTTAGTATAATGACCTCTTCTTGGCTTAATGTATGATGGTGGATAAATGAAATATGCAAAGAAAATTGAACTATATTACAAAAGGACATCTATCTTGGAAACATCAAATGACCGGAGCATAACTTGTCAACTAGTCCGAAAATAAGTTATACAGGAACAGTCAAAGACACACCTTCATGCTCTTCCAGAATTCAAAGTACAGGTTCATGTGAGTATTTAATGTACGGCTCAGCTCTACTGAATTTCAGAGTTTCTAGAGCAGACACAGAGCTCATGTCAAAACAGCCTTCAGGCGCCATTTTAGTGACTTTAACAATATTATAAATGTTAATATCGGTCTAGCTGACATTACGTTATGTACGCAGCACGCAATTGAACCACATATTTTAGAAGCCAAAGTGTTCTAACGTCACTCTCTCTCTCTCTCTACCTGTCATTTGGTTTGAAACACATATTCACAAATTGCTCAGTGATAAACATGTACTCAGATCATTTACCTAAGCAGTGCGCTTTGTCAAAACTAAGTAAGTGTGTTGGTAATGAACACATAAGTATGTTCATTACATTGACATTCTGTTGTGCAATTGCTATTTACTTTTTTATAATTTGACTTTACATACTGCTGGGTGGTTTGTAAAGTTTACAATAACTAGTATTATCATTATGCTATATTTTCTAATATATATAATAATCTCAAAAGTAATGCCTTAAAGCAGAAAATAGTAATACTTTATTAAAATGTAAAACTAAAGTACAGTATTTGAATGTGTGTATTGTGCCTACTGTTTGTTAACTCACCACATTCATAAATGTATTAATAATAAATTCTATATTCTATTACCACATTATTTGTGATCAGTGGGTTTGCGGGGTTAGGGGTGTTGGGGGTAGGGTCTTTAGGCTTTGGCCCCCACCCCTGCCACCAGTATATTTTTAAGTATTTCTAACTTTTATTTGAATATTCAGTTTCCTACCATCTTCTCTTAAAGGGTAATCACCAGGTAACCCGCCCTCCCCCTTTGCACACACATGCACACAAACAAAACACACAGTATAATTCACAGCCTCATTATAGTGAATAAATATTTATGCCATTTTACACCATCAAACTTAGATAGCTAAGGATGAAGAACCTTTTGTTCTTTAAAGAACCATTTGTAATATCTGAATAACCATCTACAAAATAATAAGGTTCTTTGATATATGATGGTTCTTTAAAGAACCATGAAGACATCTGAAGAACCATTTAAGAACCATAATTTTTCTAAGAGTACCTGCATTCCTCGTGATGTTCCGTGTTTACCTGTTCCCCCCTCAGGTCCCGATGAATGGTTTGTCCCATTGGATCTGGGTGTGGTGATGAAGGAGGGAGAGGAAGGCACAATTCCCTGCATGGTGTCCAACCCGAACCTCAATGTCTCGCTGTACGAGCGCCCCAGCAGGAGGCTGGTAAGCGGGATGACATATGAGCCGGGGCGTGGCTTCACGGGTCACCTCAATGACACATCATACATGTGCATCGCCACAAACGGAGCTGAGGAGAGGGAGTCGCAGACGTACTACGTCTTCAGCATTATAGGTTTGTGTCTGTCTACCTTCTGATAATGTTTAGTTCACATTTATGCTGAAAGGTTGCCATTCATTCATAAACAAGTCATATTCCTACCTGTCTCCCCTGCTACCTGTATCATTTTTGTGCACCTGCGTATTTCAGTCCCAAAGGTCATGGAGGTGGACCTGACGGTGTCCAGCAGTGTGCTGAAGCAGGGCGAGGTCCTCACAGTAAACTGCACAGTTAAAGACACAGAGATGGTGTTCTTCTCCTGGGGCTTCCCCCGCAGACAGGTACCTGTCTGCCTTCCTGTCTGCTTACCCACCTGTACCTGTCTGTACCTGTCTGCCTACCTGTCTATCTGGTGTCACCTAACTATGATGATTTTTCTTTGCAGGAAATTGAGCCGCTGACGGACTTCTTGCCCAATCAGATCCGCTCCTTTGTTAACATCACTGCAGCAACAGTGGCAGATTCAGGTAGGGCGCTCGGTGGCTCAGGTAAAGGTGTGCAGCTTGCTGAGAAACTGTGCTGAGGGAAATAATGCCGTACTGTTCCTGCAGGTGTTTATAGCTGCACGGTGCAGGAGACAACACAGGGACAAACTGTGATGAAAAATATCACAATAACAGTGCTGGGTCAGCAACACACACACACACACACACACACACACACACACACACACACATACACACACACACACACACACATAGAACAGACACACACATGTAAAGTGTGTTTCTCCATGTCTCTGCAGACCGAGGTTACGTTTACCTGTGGCCCTCAGGTGAGACCAATGTGTCATCTCTCCTCCATCACACGCTGGAATTAAGTGTAGGTATTGACGCCCACCCCGCCCCCACCATCATCTGGACGAGACAGAACCAATCTGTTGCCACAGAAACCACTACTATCAACACCACACACCTGTCAGACAGCCGGTAGGTCAGAGGTCAGACCTCAGATGAGGAGGAGAATCAGAATCAGAATCTTTATTGTCATTGTGTTTGCAAACAACAAAAATTGTAAGCAAACCCATTCAGCACAAGTGAAAAAAGGGCACTTTAAAAGGAAAGAAGTTTATGTGTGCAATAAATTTTAAACAAATAAACAAATAAATAAATATAGTATGTACAAGACTTTATATAAGAATGAACAAGTGAGAATACGGTTGCCGCACAGTGCTTCAGACCTTAGAATATTGCACAGTTCCTTGGAAATATTCCACAGTTAAAAAGAAAAAAGAAAAGAAAATATTGCATAGTTGAGGGTTGTGTTTTCGCAGTGATTTATCCCCCGAGTGTATTTGTTAATGCAACAGCCCTGGCATATGTGCTAATGGTTGCTAAAATGAGGAGGAGCTAAATGTTTGATTGATTAGGTATGTGAGCACACTGACGCTGGTGCGCGTGCAGATGGATCAGACAGGAAGTTACACCGCAACTATTTCCAATGATGACGACATCAGAGAGGCTACATTCAACCTGGAGGTACAAGGTGAGCCACACGGCCACCAGGTGTGTATGCCACATCATGTGACATCATGCTGTCATTTACAGACCTTTTGTGTGCATGCTCAGTAACGAGTGTATTGTGTGAGCTGAGGAGTAACATTATCACATGACCTCAGGCTCCGCCTCCTAGCAGACATCTGTGTATGCATTTAAACAGAGGGCACATTTTACTTTTTAATAACACGTGTGTGTGTGTGTGTGTGTGTGTGTGTGTAGCTCCACCCAGGATCACATCCCTGTCAGAGGTCAGGAGTAACGCTGTGCTGTGTGTGAGCGAGGGAGCTCCACCCCCCTCTGTTACCTGGTACACCTGTTCCAGCTCACACAGGTAAACACGCACGCACACACACACACACGCACACACACACACACACACACACACACACACACACACACACACACATAGTGTAACAGTATTGGTGTTACCATGGTGATCCTGTCCTTTAACCTACTGCAGATGCAATCATTTGAATGGCGAGTGGAGGAGCCAATCAAAAGACTCAGAGGGCATGACGCTACAGGAGAACATTACTATGGTGGCAGAGAGAGGCGTCACCCAGGTAACCACTGACATCAAGAGAGTGATGTCATCAGAAGGGAGGGGAAACAGTAACATATGAAGTTGACCGGTGGCTCTGTGTGTGTTTGTTCCACCTGTGCAGGTACACAGCATGCTGACCCTCCAGACTCTCAGCTCTCTGTCGGCCGTTCGCTGTGAAGCCACAAACTCGGTGGGCAGACAAGCGAAGGACCTGCGAGTCCTCTCCAGCTGTACGTATCCATGCTGCAGGCGTTTGAGCTCAGGCGGGTTCTCTGAGGAACTGAGGCAGAACGTTCATTCAAACACTGTCTTCAGATGTCTGCTTTAAAACATCGTCCACATCCTGAGCACACAAACAGCTGCTGACAGAGGAGAAAGAGCTCCTCAGAGCTCCTATCCATCACAGAGGTCACAGGAGTGGCTGAATGCATGAAGGAAGAGCTGAAAAGTGAAATGTGAGTAGAGAAGTGGAGACAAGCTCATGCTGTGACTCAGACTAACGCACCATAACTCATCTGGTCAGCATGTGAACATCGGGATCTCCTGCCAGATGTTCAGTACTTTGAATAAAGGTGCTGCAGACACATGGAGGAGATGATCAGAAGCTGAAGTTTCACTGAGTTTGGTACAAAGACTCAAACATCTCAGGAGGAGCTCAGAGAGACAAAGAAGAAATTATTTCTAAAGAAAATCTACTGAAGAAGAACTGAGGCCTCAACAAAGAGAGCAGCACTGGTTAGGAAAACCCTCAGAGGACGATGATCAGTGCTGGATGTGACAGAGTCAAACCTTCTGCTAAAAAGAGGAACCTGAAATATTAAAGAGCCAGGAGAACCTGTCACTGTCTGAGCTGGCAGACCGTGGCGGGGTTAGAGGGTGGACCCAAATGCAGACACATGGAGTGGAGGTGAATGTTTAACAAAAAGCAAGCCGTAATTGTTGGCGGGAAAAAATCTAAAAAAAAACAAAAAACAGAGGCAAACAGGGAACTGACAAATACAAAGAAAAGCCTCAAACTTGGAAATGCAGGTGGAGATACACAGGGGACGATGAACAGACGATCTGACTGGTAGCAACGGAGAATACACACATGAGGAAACAGGGAACAGGAGGGGAACACAGCTGTAACTAATCGGACAAGATGAGACATGGAGAAAGCAAAACAGAAACCGGCACCCGACACACACTGTCAAAGTAAAACAGGAGACACACGAACGTAGAAACAGGGATGACAAGAGGGAACAAAAGTGAGGCACAGGAACATCTAAGCACTAGAAATCATTAATAACCAGAAACAATATCAATAATCGCAAACATAAACACGGAGTCACTAGACTCCGCATCATGACAGAACCGGCATCCTCCCCTCACCCCCACCGGTCCTTGAGCCTTGTTCTGCTGGAGGTTTCTGTCTCTTCTTTAGCTTCTTTACCTTACAATATAAAACGCCTTGAGGCAGTTGTTGTGATTTGGCGCTATATAAATAAAATTGCTTTCAATAAGAGAAGCTCTATTTAGGATAAACCCACAAGAAAAGATGATCAGTACTGGGTGAGAGGGATAAAGTCAAGCCTTCTGCTAAAAAAAAGTTAATATTAAAACAAAATAATAATTAATCCTACAGTTTTTGGCAGGTTTTGTTTGTTTTTTTGTTGTTTAGGGTAAATTATTGTGTTTATTTCTAACATTTCTTATGTTATCTGTGTTCAGCTCTCCTGTCTCAGGTGGTGGTCTTAGCAGTAGTCCTGGTGTTGGTCATCATTGCTGTCATCTTCCTCATCATCCTCATCATCTTATGGAGGAAAGTTAGTATTCAGATGAAATAAACGTCTAGCTGAACAGTAGTACTACCTCCATTACTGTTGCATGGACCGTCAAATATTTGCTGCATGTTCATGTAACTTCATGAATCCACCAAAGTATTTGGTTCCTTTTTATTTCTGTGTGTAGAAACCTCATTATGAAGTTCGTTGGAAGGTGATCGAGTCTGTGAGTCCTGATGGACAGCAGTACACCTACCTCGACCCCGCCCAGCTGCCCTACAGCCCAACCTGGGAAATAGACAGAGACCATGTAGTTCTTGGTAAGACTGCAAAACCATATTTTATGTAACAATGAGATTAATTCATCAACGTCTCTCCCTCATTGTGCCTTACACGGCACGGGTCTTTGTGTCCTGGGTTTTGTCTTTGGCTCCAAACAGGTATAAACCTGTTTTTGCCTTCAAACACTTCTGGATTGTTTTCACATAATTTTCTGTGTGATTATTGATCTGCATTATGGAGCTCTGTCTCAGCAATTTGACTCTCAGTGACCCTCATCCTACCTCCACTAGGTGTGAAGATTGATGATGGTGCAGCTAAGGATTCTGGGCCATTCATGAAGGCGTTTCCTGATTGTAAACAGAAATTTCCTCTGGGAGATTGTGTTTCAGATGTTTTTCTGATCTTCCTCATGCTGCAGAATATATTCAATGTTCCAATGAGCACTTGGAACAAACTGCAAAACTTTGATTTCATCAAGAAAGTCATCAGGAAACTCAACCAACCACAATACTGTCCAATCACACCTGAGCCTGTGAAAAAATGGGACAACTGTGTATAAAAACTGAATTCCTAATCAGATTCTTTTATATCAAAGCTGAAATTCACATTTGGACTGAATCGTTTCACATCTAAAGACTATGTTACTGACCTTTAAGCTTTGGAGTCAGTTGCAGTTTGAAGTAAGATGAGAAAGTCATTCTATCATCGCAGAAACCCCATCTGCCTCTCTGTCTTCAGGACAGGTGCTGGGTTCAGGGGCTTTCGGACGTGTTGTTGAGGCAACCATCTCTGGTCTGATTAATTCTCATTCTACAAAGGCGGCCGTGAAGATGGTTAAACGTACGTAGCTGTCTGTCTGTCTGTCTTTCAGTCTCTCTGACTGTCTGTCTGTCAGTGGTTTGTATCATATCTATCTAACAGACTCCAATTTGTGCATGTAAATGAAGAGTCCTCTTCACACACTTCACACAAGTTTAATTATGGAGTTCCACAGGGTTCAGTGCTAGGACCAATTCCGTTTACATTATACATGCTTCCCTTAGGCAGCATCATTAGAAGACATAGCATACATTTACACTGCTATGCAGATGACACCCAGCTCTATCTGTCCATGAAGCCAGATAACACACACCAATGATTTAAACTGCAGGAATGTCTTAAAGACATAAAGACCTGGATGGCCGCTAACTTTCTGCTTCTTAATTCAGATAAAACTGAACTTATTGTACTCGGCCCTGAAGATCTTAGAAATATGGTATCTAATGTAGGGATTACACCCTTAACACTAACCAGATTCTTACTCTGGATAGTAATGGATTGCATTTATAAAGCGCTTTTCTAGACACTCAAAGCACTTTACAATTCCACTAGTCAGTCACTCTCACATTCACACACTGGTGGAGGCAAACCACAGTTATAGCCACAGCTGCCCTGGGGCAGACTGACAGAAGCGAGGCTGCCATCGGCCCCACCAGCCAACACCAGTAGGGTGAAGTGTCTTGCCCAAGGACACAACGACCAGGACAGACAAAGCTGGGGATCCAACCGGCAACCTTCCAGTTACAAGATGTGCTTCCCAACCCCCTGAACCACGGTTACCCCGTGGATGGCATTACCTTGGCCTCCAGTAACACTGTGAGGAACCTTGGAGTCATTTTTGACCAGGACATGTCCTTCAATGCACATATTAAACAAATATGTAAGACTGCTTTCTTCCATTTGTGCAACATCTCTAAAATGAGAAATATCCTGTCTCAGAGTGACGCTGAAAAACTAGGCTGGACTACTGAAATTCATTATTATCAGGATGGCCTAAAAACTCCCTGAAAAGCCTTCAGCTAATCCAAAATGCTGCAGCAAGAGTCCTGACAGGGACTAGAAAGAGAGAGCAGATTTCTCCTGTTTTGGCTTCCTGTTAAATCCAGAATTCAAAATCCTGCTCCTCACATACAAGGTCTTAAATAATCAGGCCCCATCTTATCTTAATGACCTTGTAGTACCATATCACCCTATTAGAGCACTTCGCTCTCACACTGCAGGCCTACTTGTTGTTCCTAGAGTATTTAAAAGTAGGATGGGAGGCAGAGCCTTCAGTTTTCAGGCCCCTCTTCTGTGGAACCAGCTTCCAGTTTGGATTCAGGAGACAGACACTATCTCTACTTTCAAGATTAGGCTTCAAACTTTCCTGTTTGCTAAAGCATATAGTTAGGGCTGGACCAGGTGACCCTGAATCCTCTCTTAGTTATGCTGCAATAGACGTAGGCTGCCGGGGATTCCCATGATGCACTGGGTGTTTCTTCTTCACTCACTAATAGACCTCTCTGCACTGAATCATACTTGTTATTAATCTCTGTCTCTCTTCCACAGCATGTCTTTATCCTGTCTTCCTTCTCTCACTGAAACTTGTCGCAGCAGATGGCCCCGCCCCTCCCTGAGCCTGGTTCTGCCGGAGGTTTCTTCCTGTTAAAAGGGAGTTTTTCCTTCCCACTGTTGCCAAAGTGCTTGCTCATAGGGGGTCATATGATTGTTGGGGTTTTTTTCTGTATGTATTATTGTAGGGTGTAAATTACAATATAAAGTGCCTTGAGACGACTGTTGTTGTGATTGGTGCTGTATAAATACAACTGAATTGAACTAAATTGATTGAAACATTAATTAAAGGCAGGACTTCTTTGAGCAGTTTTGTAGGAATGGGGTCTAAAAGACACATTGATGGTTTGGAAGAAGTAATTACGAAGTTAACTCAGAAAGATCAATTGGAGAAAAGACTCTAAATGAGTATCAATGGTACTGAAAGTAGCTGTAGATAATGTTACATCTGTGAGATGATTATGAGTCATTTTTCTCTAATGGTTAAAATCTTATTTGCGAAGACGCTCATGAAGTCATTACTAGTTAATGTTGAAGGATTAGTTGGTTCAACGGTGCTCTGACTTTTTGTCAGCCTGGCTACAGAGCTGAAGAGAAACCTGGGGTTGTTCTTATTTTCTTCAATCAGTGATGAATAGTAAGATGTTCTGGCTTTGCGGAGGGCTTTCTTATAAAGCAACAAACTATTTCTCCAGGCTAAATGATGATCCTCTAAATTTGTGACACGCCATTTCCTCTCCAGCTTACGAGTCATCTGCTTTAGGCTACGTGTTTTAGAATTATACCACGGAGTCAAGTACTTCTGATTTAAGGCCTTAGTTTTCACCGGAGCTACAGTATCCAGAGTCGTACGTAGTGAGGAGGTAAAATTATCCTTCTAAGACCCGAACTCTTCCACAGCATGCATTTTTAATTTCTCTTTGATATTTGGGCTAATTGGGACCCGATGAATGTAAAAACAAAGAATCACCAGATTTTTTTTTACCTAATTTTTGTTTCTAAGAAAAATCAGAGCCACATATGAGGATTTTTGTTTAAAATTTCGATAGAACAGTAGCAGTATAATGTCCTCGTAAGTGGATATCAGGCAGTTGTAGAGCAAAATTGAGTATTTTGGTCTAAATAACCCAAAATGTGATGTCCACATATGTGGACGCCAGGTCCTAGGAGGTTAATAACAAGATGATTGACCTCTGTTGGAGTAGCGTTCAGGTAGCTGCTCTGCTCTGTGTTGGTACAGGGCATTGAAGATGATAACAGTGGGTGGACTATATTCTTAAACTTAGTTACAGCGCTTTCAGAAAGTCATCTACTGTGATGAAGTCTACTCTCCACTGCTGTGTAATCAATTATTGTAAATGTAAATGTTATCAGGAAATGTTTAGGGTAAGGAAATGATAAGGACAGACTGAATGGAAGTCTCTGGACCCTGCTGTTCAAAGATGGACCAGTCTGTGAGATCAAGACAGTCCTGTAGTTGGAGAAGAACATCATCTGGCCACATTTTCATGACCCAGGTGTTTGGAGAGGTGGCTTTTTTGAGAGGGGTGTAGGCAGGGACAAGAAGCAGAGAGAGGTTGTCAGATTGTCTCAGGTGGGGGGAGCAGTGTCACTCTGTAAGCCTGCCTCATGTCACCATACACATGGTTGACTGTCCTATCCCCCTGGTAGAATCCTTAACAAGTTGGTGGAATTTCAATCCAAAGTAAAGTCGAGGCTTAGGCCGAGGCTGATGTCTGTTAGTTCCTGACGACTGAAAGTGATCAGTGAGTTGCAGGAAGAAGCAAAGAAAAGGCATGAAAAACCCAAAAAGGTGCACAGTAGTTGGGAGCGCTATGCCGCTGCATACCTATGTGCTATCGTATGTGCTGCCATCTTGAGGGGGTTTAATACTTTGGCCAGATTTCTAGAAATGAGAGCTGCTCCATCCAAAGTATCCCCTAAGAAGACCAGGTTTCCTCCAGAAACTTTCCCAATTATCTATGAAGCCCGCATCGTTTTTTTGGACACCACTCAGACAGCCAGCAATTTAAGGAGAACGTGCGGCTAAACATGTCACTCCTGGTCTGATTGGGGAGGGGACCAGAGAAAAATACAGAGTCCCACATTGTTTTGGCAAAGTTACACACCGATTCAATATTGATTTCAGTGACCTCCGATTGACGTAACCT
This sequence comes from Perissodus microlepis, assembly GCF_051167445.1. Lineage (NCBI taxonomy): Eukaryota > Metazoa > Chordata > Actinopteri > Cichliformes > Cichlidae > Perissodus > Perissodus microlepis. The sequence continues at coordinate 33,957,739 of NC_140470.1, read as the reverse complement.
GGGTGTCATTACAGCCAGTCTGAAAAGCAGTTTCACCAACAGGTTCCTTCAACAGAATTCAGCATTAATGAATCAATGGTAAAGAAGTGGAAGAAGAGCAGTTTTTGGCTTGCACCATATTCCAAAAGTGCTTCGTCTCTTTGCCATTACTGTCACCCGGCAGAATTTGCAGATTTCATTTGCAGCCGCTGCAATGCTTTCGACCAAAACAGGCGCAGCTTGATGACACACATGTGCTATTGCGGTAGAGCGGTATAGTTAAAATCCCTACTGTTGGCCAAATTTATATAGTTTCTACCGTATACCATTTAAACCGCCCACCCCTATTTATACCTATATGTAGCACTTATGTGGGTTTATATACAGTACCAATGGATAATAACCAAGGTGATTAGTAATGTCGGCTAGTATCAGAAGAGTAAGAATGACTCTTAGAGCTCTGGTACAGAGAAATGAATGACAGAGAAACCAGACAAAGCACAGTTGTGTGGCTTAAAGGAAAATTTAGTGATTTAAGCCTTTTTTTAAAAAGATATTTTTTTAAACAACACAGAATTACAACACATTTTAACAAAGATTTGAAGTATATAAAATTTCCCCCAAAGTAGCAAATAAATAAATGAAATTAAATTAAATTGTGCACAAGTAAAGAATGAGTCTTTTAGGTCCAAATGGTACCAGTGGGGCCCATGACAAATGGATGTATTGCAACAAAGTTCTGTCCAATGAGAAGTGTGTGCGTGTGTACTTGTACAGTGCAGGATTGCAGTCCATCAATGTGTAAAAGAGTGTGCGCACATATGTGTATTGTCCACTAGAATCTCAGGTTGGCTCCAATGAACACTGGAATACTCTGGAATCTGGAATCGCTGAACTGGTCCTTGGATTCGTCCCAAATAAATAAGTATATCACTCCTTTTAAGAAATGGAATAATGTGCAAAAAATTATCAGAAACTGAACAAAGTGCATATAATCAATTTCAATAACATGTAAACAGGTGACTTCAGTCTACTAATAGGAATATTAACATAGATGTGCTTCACGTACCATAGGCCTAATAGTACAAGTGGAAATACACTAAAAATTACCTCCACATATCCATTACTGAGCATAGTAAAATAACCGATTGACATCAAAACAGTATAAGGAAGGTGTCGCTCTGTCCTCTATGATAGCAAACACAAAACTGTACTTCATGAACAATATCAGTTTAAATGGTTTTTAACTTGTTAGAGGTTAATTTCTCCAGCTTACCGATAAAAAAGTTTTAGCCCACCTGCTCTGATCGGCTGTAGAAGCAAGACACTAAAACTTGGGAGCTGGTACTAAAGAGGGACAAGAGCTACCTAGAGCTTTACCGATTGGCTTGCACGAGAGGAGTGGAATAAAACAATAGGCTCTCATCAGAGCTCATCAACACTTGGAAAAAAAAATCCCTTGTTTAACCAAAACATAACTATAAATCTGCGTCCCTTTTAGGTTTACATAAATATATTGATTTTGTTTCACTGTCATTAAAGAAGGACTATAAGAGCAGAAACAATGAACATGAAATGTGATGATTTTAGAAACTGGGTTACACCTATTTCTATATTTATCTATCAATATCTCTGTTTCTACACTAATTTTATATGAGTGCTTGTTGGTTATTGTATATTTGCTACTATGACAACTCAGTTTACCTCTGGGATTAATAGTTTTTCAGATTCTGATTCTGAGTTATAATTTTACTGAATTTACATTTGCCCTTAGCCAGCAGTTTTACATTTCCCTCAATGTCGCCTGCTCTGGCCCCTGGAAGACAATTGACTATGATTGCCGGTGTCTGTAGCTTCACATGTCTGAGAACAAAATCATCAATTACCAGAGTTTGACCCCCGGCGGGTGTGTCGCCGAGTGGGGAAAAATGGTTAGACACATGAACAGGTTGGTGGTGTACCTGGAGCTTTTGTTTAAGACAATGCTTCCTCCTCACCGTCACCCAGCCGCCCTCTTTCCCCAGCTGCTTGGGGTCTGTCGGGGAACAGCTAGCGGGGCCTACGCTATCTTTGGCTGCCCCAGCTACAGGGGCCTGGCTAGCTACGGGTGAATGAAGGGTGCGAAGCCGAGTCTCCAATTCAGTAATCCTGGCCTCCAGAGCTGCAAATATGCTGCATTTGTTACAAGTATCATTACTGCTAAAGGAGGCTGAAGAGTAACTAAACATCTGACACAATGAGCAGGAAAGCGCAGGAGGGAAACGTGAAGAGGCCATGCTGCTAGCGAGTGCGTTATAAGCTAAGCTAAGCTAGCGAAACAGTAAAGACACAGTGAGTGAATACTTTGGCTATAAATTAGGTAGTGAGTACACAGAGACTGTGCTTTTGATGAAGTAAGTGAAGATTATGCTGTGAAATAAAATGTTATCTGTAGGTGTTTTATTAAATTGGCTGCACAGGTGAGCTACACAAACAGAACAGGAAGTGATACTCTACCGCAGAGAGAGCCAACACCAAATGACAGCGCCACATACTGTCTAACTGTGTGTCTGTGACACTCTATCTGACTGTCTGTCTGTCTCTTGTCTGTTTGTATGTCTGACAAACTCTTCCTGACTGTTTTTTTTTTTGTCTGTCTGTCTGAATGTATCTGTTTGTCTGTAGGTCTGTCTCTCTGTCTTTCTGTTGGTTGGGCTATCTACCCATCTGTCTGACTGACTGACTCTGTCTTTCTGCAGCGAGAAGTGATGCAGTTCAGTCTCTGATGTCAGAGTTGAAGGTTTTGGTTCATCTCGGTCCTCACCTGAATGTTGTCAACCTGCTGGGAGCCTGCACGAGAGGAGGTCTCAGTTTACTCCTGATATAATCTTTGTTTAATCCCAAAGTGTTCTTCATATAACCCTAATATCATTCTTAAACAAATCCAGACATATCTCCAAAGGTTGATCATCAAAGGTTGTTCATCTGGACGCAGCGTTTTCAGTGGGAGAAACGTTTCGTCACTCATCCAAGTGACTTCTTCAGTCTCAGCTGACTGCAGGTTTCCCAAATCTTATAAACAGTACTTTTGCATAATGACTGAAACCAGCCCACTGAAGAACCTGGCCTCCCAGCCCATTGTTCCTTCAGTGGTTTCGCTGGTTTCAGTCATTATGCAAATGTACTGTTTATAAGATTTGGGAAACCTGCAGTCAGCTGAGACTGAAGAAGTCACTTGGATGAGTGACGAAACGTTTCTGAAACTGAAAATGCTACACCTCTGTCAGTGCGCCCCAGTGCAGCTGTGGCTACAATGTAGCTTGCCATCATCAGTGTGTGAATGTGTGTGTGAATGGGTGAATGACTGAATGTAGTGTAAAGTTCTTTGGGGTCCCTAGGGACCAAGTAAAGCGCTATACAAATACAGGCCATTTACCATTTTATGTCCAGATGAACAGAATCAGCTTTTGGAGATTTACTTACCTGGATGATTGAGCATGCATCAAGACATAATCCAGACATAATTCCAAGCAAATACAGAATTAATCCTCTCCTAATCCTCATTTATTTCTAGACTATTCTTTTCCCGAGTATTCACAAACTAATGTCTATCCTACAGTAAGTAATTTTATTTTTATTTATTTACAAGTTTCCAACTTAACCATGACTGATTATGACCAACACTAATGAGTGAACAGGTGAGGCACACCGACTGTACATAGCGGAGATTAAACAGAGCTGTTCTTATTATCTGCAGTATCCTGGGATTATAATTCATGGAGATACTTGACTTAGTTCTAACCCAAGTCTTAGTCCTAAACCATCTCCAATGCTGTCCATACTCAAACTGATGCTAACTTAATCCTGACATGTCACCTGTGCAGGTCCCGTCTATCTGATCACTGAGTTCTGTTGTCATGGAGACCTGGTGAACTACCTGCAGAGGAACAAACATACCTTTCTACATGGAGACACACAGACCAAGAGGTCTGTCACACACCCACACCCACACACACATGTAGATTCTGTCCAGTGCTGACTCACCGGCTCATTCACAGTGACAATGATGGAGGTTACATAGACATGAACAAGGAGGAGAGCGCTCAGTACGTTGCCATGAAGGAGCTCAGCTACGCCGACATCGAACCCGCCGTATACGAGACACCGTACACGCCTGCAGGTGATGGCTGCACACAGTTATGGCCATAAATATGTGGACACACCACACTCCTACCTGCAGAGTCAAGTCACTGAACATTAATATTAAGAAGCTGTTCCATGGACCAGTATGGGATATCTCTGGTTTAACTGGTGTTGTTCTACTTCAGACCAGCAGGAGGCATCATCGCTGCTCCTCAGTGACAGTCCTCTCCTCAGCCTCAATGATCTCATCAGCTTCTCTTACCAGATTGTTCAGGCTATGGACTTCCTATCATCTAGAAAGGTACTAACACTCATAAACACAAATTGTTCAGTATGTACCTGTCACATGACCATAGGTGATGGGGCCTGATTATTTAAGACGTTGAATGTGAGGAGCAGGATTTTGAATTCTGGATTTAACAGGGAGCCATTGCAGCAGAGTGAAGAGTATGCGTGAAGAGTTCGTGGGGTCCTCCACAATACTGGTGGCTTTGTGGATGCAGTGAGTGCAATAAGTGTCTGATTACTAGCTAAGTCAATCAGAGGTCAATAAAGTCAATATTGAATCAGTGTGTAACTTTGCCAAAACAATTGTGGGACTCTGTAGATTTCTCTGGTCCCCTCCCCAATTGGACAAGGAGTGGCATGTTTAGCCGCATCTTCTCCTTAAATTGCTGGCTGTCTGAGTGGTGTCAAAAACAATGGGGGCTTCACCAGGAGTGCAGAGGTAGGTTGAGTATCCAAAATTGTGCTCAAGTAAGAGTAGCATTACTTTAAAATATTGTTACTCAAGTAAAAGTGAAAAGTAGTCATTCAAAAAATTACTCAAGTAAGAGTAAAGAGGCTACACTGACGCTAGGTAGTGTGACGATCCAGCGAGGAAGCAGCATCTCCTGCCGTCTTAAGTAGTCTGCCAGGAATAATGCTTGTGATGAGAAGCTAGAGCAGAATCAGTGTGAATGAGCCACACGTGTGCATTAAGGGTGGGTTCAGAGGCGGGGAAGCAAAGTCCAGTTCCCCCCTGGTGGGAAACAAAAACACACCACACTCTCTCCAGATGCTGAGAACTATGACAATAAATACACAAATTGTAGTATTTTCCAAAAGAATATATTTAAAAACATTAACAAATTAAAGCTGCAAGCAGTGTTAAGAGGGCCCTCGTACCCCGGCGTGTCGAGCCACGCCCATCACCTACGTCCAGCAGGTCCTATCTAATGTCACACTGATGGATTTAATGCGTAGAAGAACAAGATAAAATTTCATTTTGTTCAGTGATGATTATACTCTACTTTGCATTTCCTCTTTCCACTAGGTGGCGCTCTAACCATTACTGAGAAATGGCATATCAAACATTTTTGAGCTTGGCTCTCATCATGCCTGTGAAGTTTGGGAGAGACTGGGCATTGTGTCTTTGACTGACAGCAGTTTCGTGCTTTTTGGCGAGTGCTTAAAACTCCGCGTGACGCCATGGCCATGCCATTTCACCAAACGTAAAAAGCTTCGCAATATAACATTACAAACATCTTTAGATTCCATTCACTGACAATCACATCAGTCTGATGAGATCCTTAGGAGGAGGTTGTTAAAGTACGAGGCCTGAAAAGAAGGAAAAATGTCACCAAAATTACACCTTCAATTGACAATGGCTGACTTTCTGTTGGATTTGAGGTATTGCTCCAAGACACCTTTTTGTACATCTTGATATCTTACATAAACTTCCCAAGTTTCAGAGTCATAGATCAAACATAGGGCAAGGGTATTTTGAAGTTTTGTAGGGGGTGCTGTGGAGCCATTTTGCAATATTTAATGAAAATGATCAGACAAAAAGAAAGCCTTCCTCACATTGGAGGTGTGTGCCAGATTTCAAGATTTTTTTGAGGTTTCCAAGCCCCTCAAAAGCTACATCATGTTTCATGGTAAAAATGGTAAATGGCCTGTATTTGTGTAGTGCTTTACATAGTCCCTAGGGACCCCAAAGCGCTTTACACTACATTCAGTCATCCACCCATTCACACACACATTCACACACTGGTGATGGCAGCTACATTGTAGCCAGAGCTGCCCTGGGGCGCACTGACAGAGGTGAATCATGGTGAATCACCTTGCCACACGGGTGCGCCATTCAATTTAAATTCACAATTAGAATAGAATAGGAGTAATCCTTTAATTGTCCCACAAGGGGAAATTCGGTTGTAACAGCAGCACAAACAAACAGGACACAGGACACAGAGCAGTAACATACAATGTTTTTACATATTTACATCAAGGACAATAGTTACCAAAATCAGAGTACTGTACAGTTATTAAAATTAAATATAATTATGACACTGAAACATCATTGGGGACTGATGTTTATTCTCACCACTTTTCAGATGAATCTGATCATCATGTGAGGAGCAGTACATCAAAGTGTAAGACATGACATTTCCTGTTCCCACTAGGTGGCGCTCTGAGTATTCCTGACAATGTGCATATCAGTCTGTTCAGGGTGGGAGTGTTATCCTGCTTGTGAAGTTTGGGGGCGATCAGACTGGATTCCTTTAAGTTATAGCAATTTTGGTCTTCATGGCGACACATCAATGTTCGCCCTGCTGCTGGGGTCACGCCCTTTGCCGAAAACTCACAGTTTCCAATATGGTAAATGGTAAATGGCCTGTATTTATATAGCGCTTTACTAGTCCCTAAGGACCCCAAAGCGCTTTACACATCCAGTCATCCACACATTCACACACTGGTGATGGCAGCTACATTGTAGCCACAGCCACCCTGGGGCGCACTGACAGAGGCGAGGCTGCCGGACACTGGCGCCACCAGGCCCTCTGATCACCACCAGTAGGCAACGGGTGAAGTGTCTTGCCCAAGGACACAACAATCGAGACTGTCGAAGCCGGGGCTCGAACCGGCAATCTTCCGATTACAAGGCGAACTCCCAACTCGATCGCCCCCAATACAGCCCAAGACCAACTCCTTAAGGCTTTCCTAGAGAAATTTAAGGCTGCTGAGGTCACTAATCTCTATACTGCACACCAAAGTTTAAAACATGACATTTCCTGTTCCCACTAAGTGGCGCTCTCCCCAATGTCAAATGCGTTGCATTGATGGGCTCATGACTTTTTTGTTTGTCAAAATTTGGGCAAAATTTTATTCACGTAGCTCAAAGTTTGTGTTCTTGGGACTTCATTTAACAATGTATAGGTGGCGCTCCAGACCATTTTGCAATGCTCATATGTGAAACCATTAAAACATGTAATTTTTCACCAGACCTGACATGTGTGCAAAATTTCATGAGTTTTTGAGCATGGTAAACTTGTGCTTTTGTTTTCACTGAATATTATTATTAGTATTATTATTATTATTATTAATAAACGAAGCAGATACAAAAGGGCCTTCGCGGTCTCAGGGCTCGGGCCCCAATTAAGGCACAACAATTCTAATTTCCAGATTTCGGTTTTTCACAACATAAAACTTTTTAACCAATACATACAATAAATAATATAAATATATAAACAGAGCAAACCATATCCAGTGATAAGAATGTGCTGTAGACTTTAAAGTCACTTTTAATCCAAATGGTACAGTAGCCTCAGAGAAAACATTAGAACATGTACATACAAGCCAGTTTACTTTACCATAAACTATATGGGTGTGCATCTATTTCTGCATATTTAGCAAAAATGTGCCATTTCTTCGCTCAGTGAAATGATGGTTAAGCTTCAGCAGCAGTTTGCTCTCAAGGTTCTTGCTGTGGAGCTGTAACTGTTTAGCAGTGAACAGGAGTCCTGCCTTACTAAGAAGTCCTTCACAAGCTCCAGATGCAGGAAGAGCAGTATTGATTTTAAATGACAGGTTCTTGATGTGGGGAAAGCCATGCAATAGATTCACACCTCCAGTAAACAGACATGAAAGGCACCTCTCCTGCTACTCGGCTCCTGGCTTTCCTGACCCCATGGATCCAAAGAAGTCATCTTCATCAGACAGGCTGCTGTTTATGCTGGCCTCATCCAGCTCTGTGTCTAGGTGATGTCTGATGAAGTTCAGACCTGTGGAAAGATGTATGGTTTTCAAAAGAATGAGGTCTGGGCATTATAGTGCTGTATAGCCTGCCAAGCTGCGGATGTTTGGCATAAAAATGTTGTCACACTGGAGATGTTTTTTACTAACTCTTGTTGAAAAACAAAATGTTGTCATTCATATCCCGCACAAACAGTTTGCAATGAATTCCAGATTAAGTTTAAAATAGGAACGTATGCAAGGCTAAGCAGTGCTAGCTAATAGATCCTCCTTGCACGTTTTGGCTGTTACTCCAGGGAAAGACGAGAAAGATGGTGATGAAAGCCGTGACTGGCTGCAAAAAGATGAAACCCCGTCCCTTCCAACCAAAGGGAAGGGAGACGGATGAAGCTAGCCTCCTAACACAGGCTGTTTAAACTAAAGCTGCTGTTTCACATAATAAACCCTGTCAACCGCAGCATTGCCTTCTGATTTAAATGGTAAATGGCCTGTATTTGTATAGTGCTTTACTTAGTCCCTAAGGACCCCAAAGCGCTTTACACTACATTCAGTCATCCACCCATTCACACACACATTCACACACTTTAACAGTTAAAGCAGTAGAGACAAGCTGTGTTTACATTTGCGTGGAACTCTAACTTCATTAACCAGGCTAGCTGTTAGCTTATAGCTCACACAGTTTGTGGGTGATAGGCTATCTCAAACTTATCTCACCACAACGTGGCACCGAAAATATGATGTGATTCTAGTTTGGTCAAACTCAGGAAGGAAGGAGGAAACCGCCTCCATATCCCCGCAGTCATGTGACGGACCTCTCCACAGGGAAGAAGTGAACAAGGCCAAGGTCCAATCCTCGAGGTCCAGTGTCCTAAAACTATTAAACATGCCCTCACTGCAACACACCAGAATAAAATTATTAGGTCATTAGCAAGTACTTGACTGCATGCTGAGGTGGCAATTCAGCCATTTAATTCATGTGTGTTGGACTACGGACATATCAAAAAGTTGTTGACACAACATTAGACTGAAGTCCACCTCGCCACAGCTAAAAAAAAATTTAGAGTAAACTTACCTGGACACAGTTAGACAAGTTGAGTTTTTTCATGCTGAAATGTTGGTTTGTTGTGGCTCACACTGAAGTCACCGCATTATAAAGCTGTTCTTGTAAGCGAAACATTCTTTGTATTTGAGGCCAAGGGTGTTCATCCTCTTCAATTCTAGCGGAGATGGTTGCCTTTCCCATGTTATTATGTGTTTCATCTTTCTTGGGCCACTCTGCCCGCCATAGTGTATAACTGGTCTTGTGACTGCATGCCTACATCTGATTTTTGAAAGAGGTACAGGAAACTCCACTGGTGGCACAATCTGTTATTTCTAGTATTATCTAATGTTTGAAATTAATTACTATTTTTTGTTAAGTAATGAGTCAAATATTGCCAAATATAGAAGAATAACAGTAGTTCCTTCTTCACAAATGTACTCCAGTATGAGTAAAAAGTATGGTGCAATAAAGGTACTGCTAGGAGTACTTTTTTTTTTCAAAAACGTACTCAAGTAAATGTAAAAGAGTAAATCAAACTCGTTACTATCCACCTCTGCAGGAGTGCCATGTTTAGCCACATGTTCACTTAAATTGCTGGCTGTCTGAGTGGTGTCCAAAAAACGATATGGGCTTCATAGATAATTGGGAAACTTTCTGTAGGAAACCTGGTCTTGTTAGGAGAGATGGCATCCAACCCCCCAAAATATGACTATCCAGAGTTGAGACCAGAAAGCAGAGTTGCAGTATTACACGCCTCTCTGCAGCTTCTCTCCTCCTATTACCCCCCAAAACCCCATCTCCATAGAGACTGTGTCAGCTCCCAAACAGACAAAAACCAAACTAAAAACCAGCAATTTAAACACAAAATATATATATAGTACGCACAACAGCACAAAAGAGTAAAACAGGGAAATTTATTATATTATTATTATTATTATCTTCATGATTATTATTATTAAACATTAAGTCTCTCTCTTCCGAGTCTTTGTTAGTATACTCTGCCTTACAGTGTGTAAGGCAGAGTATACTAACAAAGACTCATTAGTTCCCAGAATTTAACAAAATTATGCAAACTCTGCCTCAAAAAAACTAAGTGAAGCTTACTTAAGATGACTGTTAGGACAACTTATTCATTGCAAGTAAAATGCAATACAATACAAATTTATTAATATAGCACATTTAAAACCAGGGGTACACAAAGTGCTTCACGAAGCAATAGACAATAAATCATTATACTGAGCAATGAAAAATTAAAAACACAGTAAAATGAAGGACAAGCTAAATCATTAGTGAGTAGAGATAGGGAGAATACATAATAATCTAGGGAAAGATGCAGCGATTAAGAAACGAGAATTAACAAGGGAAAAAAGACGGTTTAAATAGTAAGTTTTCAAGCGTGCTTTAAAAGATTGAATGGTGCCAGAGGCACGAATGGTAACAGGGAGACTATTAAGAGGTATGGTGCATGGTCACCTCTAGTCTTCAGACGGTGCCTGGGTTAAGCCAGGAGTAACTGTCCAGATGATCGCAATGAACGGCCGGGAGTATAAAGACTGAGGAGGTCAGTAAGATAGTCTGGTGCATGGTTGTTTAGGCATTTGAAAGTAAGCAACAGCACTTTGAAATCGATACGAAATTTAATAGGCAGCCAATGTAAGTCAGAAAGCACAGGGGTAATGGAGGCGAATTTACTAGTTCCAGTTAGGAGGCGAGCCGCAGCATTCTGGACAATTTGTAATCGTTGGAGGTGAACGAGTTGGAGTCCAGAGTAGAGAGAGTTACAATAATCAAGTCTGGAGGTCACGAAGGCATGGATAATTTTTTCAAGGTCTTTGCACAGTATTAACCACTCGACCTTAGGAATTTGGCGCAATTGGAAAAAAACAGATCTAACCACAGAGGAAACCTGTTTGTCCAGCTTAAATGAACTACCCAGGAGAACACCTAGATTACTTAGCATGTGGATAAGATCCACATGCTCCACCAAAAAATCCATAGCTTCATCAGCCGAAGAGGAAGTGCAACACTTGGGTTCCATAATATCAGGATCAAGGCAGACAGAATTTAGAAAGGCCGAAGTGAAATTAGCCACAGTGTCAGAGGTGATTATACATACAGGGCGACAGGGATCACTAGTGTTCATATGTGTTACACTTAAGTCGGTATTAAACATACCCAGAAAATGATCAGAGATGCCAACATTGTCAATGTCCTTATTGCTAATATCCGGGCGATATGAGAAGACCAGATCCAGCATGTGGCCTTTAACACGTGTCGGTGCACTCACCCATTGTGTAAGGTTAAAAGAGTCAGCTAAGACAAGGAAATCCTTGGCTAAAGAGTCCCGCTTGCAGCACATATGTATATTAAAATCACCAGAAATAAGAACACGGTCATAATTTAGAAAAAGATCAAAAATCAGCAAATTCGGAAATAAAAGACTTATTATGTCTGGGTGGCCGATAAATCACAGCGCTGAGAGTCATAGGGGAGCCACTAAGTTCCAAAAATTGAGCCTCAAAGCTAGAGAAGGTGGGAGAAGGCAGTCGCCGAAATTTAAGTTTGTTTTTAAAGACCATGGCTCCACCATTCCCTGAGAGTCTTGGTAATCTGAAAAAAAAAAAAACAGTCAGGGGGAAGGAGTTTGGAGAAGCCTCCAAAAGTTGATTCTGTTCATCTGGAAAGGAAAAAAGCTCACTGGGGCGAATCCAAGTTTCGGTCAGGAACAACACATCCAGGTGCAGAGTAAGGAAAAGATCATTTAGAAAGAATGCTTACTACGCTTCCTGATGGACCTTTTAAACAGGGTGGGTGGAGGCAGGCAGATTGTTTACATAGACAGACAGGTACGCAGCAGTGTAGCGTCTCCAAAATCCCGATGTGGATCCGACTCATGAAAAAGTGGTAGCTGGAAATTTAACAAAGTTAGCCGATCATATGTGATTAACGTGTTATTCTCAGAGAGGCACAAAGCTAAAACAAGAAGCACACAACAGTCAAAATAAAAAGTACGAAAACAGAAACGGGGGTAACAAGAGGTAGGAGGACACCTCTTGTTACACAGTACAGAGTACTAAGAATGAATTGATGTTCCTGACTATGCAATACTAATTGTTTACTCACTGGCAAACATTTCAAGTGCTACTAAATAAAAAAAATCAATTTGTGGTAGCATACTACTTTAAATTTTGCTTACACACGAATTAAATGCAAATCAGTCCAACTTTTATTTTCAAAAGCAAAAATCCAGAGGGAGAAAAACCAGAAAATTATTTAGAAGCTGATTTGATCCTTAATGGCTGTGCAGCCATTATAACTTACAACACAGAAGGTCAATGTTGACCTCATACAACCAAATTAGACTAGCACATTCCTACAAGCAGGGCTCTAGACTAATTTTTTGCCACGGTTGCACTTGTGTGCCTAACTTTTTTTTTAGGCACACCAGCACAAAAGTTAGGTGCATCCAAATTGTTCAACCGCATTGCTTAAAACCGCAGTTTTACATGTGCACTTTTTGGGGGGGGAAATTGCTGTCCATACAGACAATATTGATTTGTAAATAATTAACTAACAATCTTGTCAATACAAAGTTCTTTATTTGGAGCACAGTTCTACAAGAAAGATAAGTTACTGAAAAAGTGCTTGTGCTTAAAGTGCTTTGGCTCTCTTTGGTGATATTGTAGACAATGTTAAACTTAATGATCACATCGGCCTCCTCTGACGACCTGTTTGCTGCTGCCTGCCACTGAAAGGCAGTGGGGAGAGGGGATACTTGGGCAGTACATTTATCGCAGCATATAATGTGTTTTCTGGATACACTGCTGCTTTTTCAGCATTCAGAGATTGATGGCTCCGTGTCAGAGCTGGCTGTGAATTTCAGACGGATCAGGCCTTAACTTAACAAAAAAGTTACCAATCGTTCTTTTCATTTTTTCTCATTACCCACAGCTACATCCACTTCTGTCGGGCCTAGGCTACTCACTAGGGCTGGGTATCATCACTGATTTCTATAATCCATTCGATTCCGATTCACAAAGTCCTGATTCTATTCAATTTTGTCTCAGACATTCAGAAATATTATAATTCTGATCCTTTATCAGTACTGACAATTGTGAGACTTCATCAGAGGTGTGAGCATCACAGCAGATGTCTTTGTGTCAAAGAAACTGAGAATAAAACACAGAAAAACATGGAGATTTTCCTGGTTTTTATAGCAGATAAACTTAAAAATATTCTGCAATATTCTGCAATTTTGCATAGTTTTTAAAAGTTTAAGTTTCTTCAGTATTGAACAGCAGAAATTAGGCTTTCTTGTCTGAGGTCATTTAAGTTAAAAAAAAAAAAAAAAAAAAAACAGCCAACAGCGGCCGACAGCGCTGTAGGCAACGGTAGACTGGTGGGTAATAAGCGAATGAATAATGCAGAAAACAGAGATTTGAGATGGGAAACTGTTCTTGAAGTACACAGAGAGAGAGAGAGAACTGTGCATGAAGTCTGATTTTATCGTGGTGGAAGCAAAACAGCAAAAGTAAGAGTGAATAAATGACGACATTTATCAAATGTGAATCATAGTTTGGATCTTCTTTTGCTGCTGGTCAGTGAATTTTGGTTGGAGACAGACAAAACCTGCAGTTCAGAATCAGCGCAAAAAGACGTAAACTCAATGGCCGTCGGGTGAGAAAGCCGAGAAAGACAAAGCTGATTCTGATGCGTCGGGTCTGTGTTTACTTCTTTGTGCAGAATCCGTATACCTGCTCTCATTTGCTGTTTGGTGGTTGTTGAAATAGTTCTGAGAGCTTTAACCTGAGATTCTGGCGTTTCTGGCAAAATACAGTAATATTTAAAAGTCGATTCAGGATTTAATGAATCGATATCGCTTTATTCAAGCTATTCAGAGAGGTCCCGCCCCTGACTATCTCTGATTGGTTTAGACCATGATAGGGGCATAATGTGTTGCAGAGAATTTTTTTTTTTTTTTTACTCGAAAAGTTGGTCGCACCGGTGCGACCTAGGATTTTTTTTTAGTCGCACCATTGAAAAATTTGGTCGCATTTGGACCAAATTGGTTGCACTCTAGAGGCCTGTACAAGTCTGCTCAAAGAAGTCCTGCCATTAATTAATTCTTCAATCTTAAATATGATCAACCTATCTCTAATAATCAGCTATGTACCACAGTCCACAGTCAACTTTAGGGATTTCCTTACTTGGAGCATGAGCGTGCATCAAGACACCACTGTGCGATGTAACAGGAACAGGAAGTGATACTGAGATACGAGGGTTTTGTTGACCAGTTGATGTACTCACATGTTACCTTGTTTACCCATTTATCTGTATTCGTGTTGTGTGTCCCTCAGTGTGTGCACAGAGATCTGGCGGCGAGGAACATTCTGGTGTGCGAGGGGAAGCTGGTGAAGGTCTGTGACTTTGGTTTGGCCAGAGACCTGCTGAAGGACCAGGATTACATCGCCAGGGGAAACGTTAGTTAACCAGTTCAGTCAACTATACTGAGGGCTCCTGACATCATCAGGTCAGGTGTTCACCTGTGCACCCACCTGTGTGTTTCAGAGCTTCCTGCCGCTGAAGTGGATGTCTCCAGAGAGCATCTTCCAGAACATTTACAGCTCGCAGAGTGATGTTTGGTCCTATGGAGTTCTGCTGTGGGAGATATTCTCTCTGGGTAACCCAGTCTGTCACACCAGTGTCCGGCAGCCTTGCCTCTGTCAGTGCGCCCCAGGGTGGATGTGGCTACAATGTAGCTGCCATCACCAGTGTGTGAATGTGTGTGTGAATGGGTGGATGACTGGTTGTGTAAAGCGCTTTGGGGTCCTTAGGGACTAGTAAAGCGCTATACAAATACAGGCCATTTACCATTTACAGGGGGTGGACTGGTTGAAGTTTATTGATTCTTCTTGCTGACCTTTACCCTTTAAAGTTATACACACAGTTTTAATTTGAAGGTGTAAATTGGTCATTAACTGGAAACCAGTTCAAAACCAGGAAACAGATCCAGGAGCTGGAACAAACCATTACCAGCAACCTCACAGCCCAGAAGAACAGACTTAACTTTAATCAAAGAGAAAAAAGGGAATTTATTGTACATTTCAATCAAAAACAAGAACAAAGGTCCAGACGTCGCTGTGAGATCTCCTTCAGCCTCACACTTCCCTCTGGTCGACTGCGACAGGTGTGTCTGCTCACTACTGTCAGCCTTGTCTCCGCCCCCTCACCACAGGGTTTCTGTGTTTTGGTCCCAGGCTGCAGCCCGTACCCCGACCTCCCCATGACCCAGGAGTTCTACTCTGCTCTGAAGAGAGGATACAGGATGAGTCGACCCGACCACGCTCCTGAGGACATGTATGACACAACGCATGCAGGCGCACACATCAGCTTCCTGTGACAACGCTCAGCATGACCCTCTGCACTTTTCGGTCTGCAGGTACGACGTGATGAAACGCTGCTGGGAAGAGAAACCTCAGTCCAGACCTTCATTCTCTTCACTGCTCATCGCAATGGGCAACATGCTGACTGACGACTATAAACAGGTACCAACACCTGCCTCAGGTAAGCATCACACACCACCTGACCCAGGAGACGCTGACCATGTTGTTGTGTGTCAGCGTTACCTGCAGATTGCCGAAGACTTCCTGAAGGGAGGAAATCCAGCTGTGCACCGATACAAGCAGAGTTTATCCAGAGGTGCAGAGGAGCAGGAGGACGCGCACGGTAACACACACAGTAACACAGACACAGTAACACACGCTAACACACTCTCGCACAGTAACACACACAGTAGCACACGCGGTAACACTCACTCGCACAGTAACACTCATGTTAACACACACACACAGTAACACACACACGCACATTAACACACATGGTAACACTCACGCTAACACACACACTCGCACAGTAACACTCAGGCTAACACACACACGCACATTAACACTCAGGCTAACAAAAAACACTGTAACACACACACACACGTATAGACACACACACAGACCCACACGCACACACACACAGACACACATACAAAAACAAAATCACACAGAGACACACACGCACACACACATACAGACACACACACACACAGATTTACACACACCCACACACACACACACACACACACATACAAAAACAAAATCACACATACAGACACACACACACACACCCACAGACAGACACACATACAGACACACACACCCACACACAGACACACACACACACACGCAGACACACACACACACACCCACAGACAGACACACATACAGACACACACACCCACAGACAGACACACATACACACACACACACACACACACACACACACACAGACAGACACACATACACACACACACACACACAGACACACACACATCCACAGACAGACACACATACAGACACACACACACACACCCACAGACAGACACACATACACACACACACACACACACAGACACACACACACCCACAGACAGACACACATACAGACACACACACCCACAGACACAGACAGGTCACTTTTGAAAGTTAAAGAAGTTTAAAACAAATCCCACCCCCTTTCTTCACAGCAAGCGCCACCTCTCAGGTAAATAGGCCAGAGGCGGAGCCAGTAGAGGCAGGTCCCTCGCATGTCGCTTACATTCTGCCCGTTACCGAAGTCACAATTGAAAGCAGCGGTGGCGCTGCGCTGGACGCAGTCAGGTACGAAACCATGTGATGCGGTCAGGTACGATCCTGCAGGCTACGATGCCTGTGAGGATGATAGAGATGATGCTGTGTTTTCTCTGCAGCCCTTCGATGTCAGACTCTCCCGCCATCTCATACTCTCCCGAAGTGACATCATCAGAGAACAGACAGGAAGCTGTGGGGCCTGAGGAGGAGAGTTGCCTGTGAAGGTTTCACCTGCCTGAAAGTCTGGGGCAGGGTTTAAATAACCCATGCATCTCTGCAAAGGGGCTCCTGTGCCCTGAGTATGGACTGTAGGAGGTTGTGTAACCTTTTTACCTGCAAAGCTTGTTTAGGTCACAGAGTCAGAGTGTGCTGAGTGTGCAGCAGGTCCTGATTCACATTTATAAACTTTAGTATCCTCATGTACTCTGACTTTTCTATCTGTATATCCAAACTGCTGGCCCGTGTCAGGACTGAAGCTCCCATTAAAATGTACTCGTGGATCAGACTGTTCTGATGCTTCCTCATGAGAAACACAACACACACACATATCAGGGTCAACAACAGTCAGCTCACCTCCAATGTTCAGGTGGAGGTTCAGGTGAAGCTAGCAGCTACAGCCACCTGTTTCACCATCCACATCAGTCACAGAGGCCACACCCCTAATAATACCAAGTTCAATACAATTTCTGAACATGAAGCTGCTTTGGTATCTATATAGACCAGTTTGTGTATCAGGCTGTGAGCATGTTTATTTTAACATGGGAGTATATGACTCACTGCTGCCTCTGCTGGACACCAGAGGCACTGCAGTTTTCAGGATTTCTTATTTTTGGTTAGGTGCTGGTGGTGGAGAAGAGTATTTGAGTTTTTAAGTTTAAACCAGATTCAATTCAATTTTATTTATACAGAGCCAAATCACAACAGTCACCTCTTATAAGGTAGACCCTACAATAATACATGCAGAGGGGAGGTGACAAAGAGAAAAAAAACTCTTAGTGTCAGCACGTGAGGACAAGAAACCTGCAGCAGGTGGAGGAGGAGGTTCCCCCTGCAGGTGAGAGCTCAGTATAAAGGGACCTCAGAGCCCTGGAAGCCACGTCCTCTGTGCCAGCTGCATTTCTTCTGCTTCCTGTTGGAGAGCTGGAGGGCAGAAATGTGCTGAATGTCTGAAAATGTTTCCTGTGAAAAGAAGAATCGCTGTGACTCAGCTTCTTCCTCATTTATCCCGCAAAGTTAAAATATTGTGTTAGAAGGCAGCAGGCAAGGGGTTAAAGGACCTCCACGTTACCGCTGTTTACTCCCTGAACTGTGAGAAAGCTCATTAAACCCAAGAAAACCTCCTAAGATCTTGATTGTCGTCACACCATGGATCCCCGAGCAGCTTCCAGGGTTTTTGCTCATTTTAGCAACCGCAGGTTTGAGGCTGACCACAGGAAGTCCCAGAATAATGACATTATTTCACAGACAGTAACACAGACTCTGCCTTAATGAAACTAGACCTCAGGCCCTACAATGAGTCCACCTGTGGTCATGGAAACCAGCTGACAGGTACAGGTGTGCCGCTCCCAGCAGGGCGCTGGTCCCCCAAACATGCCAAAAACCACATTACCACAAACCACAAAGGGCAGTGTGTTGCATTCTAATGCAAGCTTTGCACAGCTGGTAATCACAAAAGACTATTGAAGAAAGATATTTATGCCAAAAGAACTATTTACATTGAAGCAACTAGGTACACACAAAGAATATCAGATAGAGGTCAGCTGACCGCCTGACCTCACCACAGAGCCCGAGTCAACCACACCAACATTCACACAGAGAGGGGAACCCATGGAAACAATAACCCCAAAGCAGATGGTTTGGTCCACCTGTTGGACCTTTACTCCAACCACCTCACACCACTCTTTGGTTCAAGCAGGAATTGCAGCATGCGACCTCTCAGTGACGTGGACGCCATCATTAATCTGCTGAAGGAGCGAACCACCACTGACCAACGAGCAGGGAGGAGCACACGGGTGCACTGAGGCAGGTAAGAAATCATGTTAACCACAGAGGTGTGTGTTCAGCTAGACGTCGACCTCATCGTCTCCAAACATCATCATCATCGTTTATTTATATAGCACTTTAAAAACATACAAGGCTGACCAAAGTGCTGAACAATAGAAACATAATAGATACCATAAGAATTAATAAATACGATAAAATAATAAACATAGCGAAAACAATAAAATATAAGTAAATACAAGTCAGTCAACCACTGAGTCAAAAGCCAGTGAATAAAAATGTGTTTTCAATCTGGATTTAAAAACCAGCACTGATGTCGATCGCCTAATGTGAAGAGGAAGATTATTCCAAAGCTCAGGAGCCACGATAGAGAACTCTCAGTCTCCTCTCAGTTTCAGCCGTGATTTGGGGACTGAGAGCCACAGCTGCTCAGCTGACCGGAAGGAACGAGCGGGGACATAGGGCCTCAGCAAATCAGACAAATATGCAGGTGCCAGACCATTTAAAGATTTAAAAACCAATAAAAGAACTTTAAAATGAATCCTAAATTCAATTGGAAGCCAGTGCAGGGAGGCCAGAACCGGAGTAATGTGCTCAAATTTCCTTCTACCAGATAAAAACCGTGCCGCAGCATTCTGGACTAGTTGCAGGCGTGTCAGAGTGCCCAGTCCAACCCCTATTAAAAGGGAGTTACAATAATCCAAGCGTGAGGTTATAAAAGCGTGGATAACAGTCTCCAAGTCACGCCTTGAAAGAAAAGGTTTAACCTTCGACAGACGCCTGAGATGATAGAATGACGATTTCACCACCCCATTCACGTGGCCATCAAAGGTAAGTGCAGAGTCGATTTTTAACCCAAGATTGGTAATCGAGCTCTTCAGGTGAGGGGTCAGAGCAGCAAGGACAACATCAGGGATATCAGAGGAACGATTCGGGCCGAACAGAATTGCTTCCATTTTACGTTCATTAAAATTTAAAAAGTTTTGAGCCATCCATGACTTAACATCACTAAGGCAATCAAGCAGGAGTCTAATTGGGGAGCTATCAGAACGACTGAAAGGAAAATGAAGCTGGCAATCATCAGCATATAAATGAAATGGAAGACTGAACGCTGGCGCGCATGGCTGGCGCGCCTAACCCTAACCCGTTTTATCCTATTTTAAAGTGTCCTTGGGTGACTTGAAAGGCGCTCATAAATAAAATTTATTATTATCATTATTATTGTTATTAAATGAAACTTTGTGATTACGAAAGATCGCACCCAGTGGCAGGAGATGAAAACAGTAATGGCCCAAGAATAGATCCCTGTGGTACACCCCACGGCAGAGGGGCCACAGAGGACGATGACGAGCCCAACTTAACACAGAAGCTCCTGTTGGAGAGATATGATTTTATCCACAGGAGTGCCAAGCCAGAAATGCCCACACAAAGCTGTAATCGAGAGATCAGCAGGTCGTGATCCACTGTGTCAAATGCAGCAGTTATATCTAGTAGTATAAGCACTACGTGTTTACCACAGTCCGTCGCTACCAGGATATCGTTCATAACCTTTATGAGAGCTGTCTCTGTGCTATGAAACGGCTTAAAGCCGGACTGAAAAACTTCAAACATTTGAGAGTTGTTTAGATAATCCATCAGCTGAGTGTGAACAACCTTTTCCAAGATCTTACTCAGAAAAAGAAATTTAGAGATGGGTCTAAAGTTTGACATTACTGAAATATCTGAGCCTGGCTTCTTAAGTAAGGGATGAATAACTGCATGCTTAAACTCGCTTGGTACTTGTCCTGACAAGAGGCTGGTATTAATTAGGTTCAGAATATGTGGTCCAACAGTAGGAAACACTTTTTTTAGAAAACTGGGATGAGTGACATCATTCGGAGAACCACACGGGTTAGCAGTTAACACAAGCTTCTCTAGTTCAGGTAGAACAATTGGTTGGAAAGCAATAAGCAAATTTAAACAGGGAACATGCACAGCCGGGCCAACAGAAGATAAAGTGGAGGGTCTCAAACTGGCAACCTTATCCACAAAGAAATTAAGAAACTTATTACACATAACCTCAGGAAATTGCAGATCATCAGTCTGAGTGAACGCCACCATTCACACTGGGCGCCGAGCATGAACCCATGAATCAGCTCACTGTGACTCAGGTCGGGTCCTGCTGTGGACAGTTTTTGCTGTGGCTGGTTTTTCTGTGGACGGTTCTACTGTGGGTGGGTTCTGTCTGCTCGGCTTGTTTCAGAAGCTTTTGTGTTTCATTTCCAGGCCGATCGTTTCTGCAGCCCAAACCATTTGTCCCACACTGGGTGAGGATGCCAAGTCTCGCTGTTACCTGAGGGGTCACACTCCCTCCACAGGGGTGGCTGTAGCTCAGGTGGCAGAGCAGGTCAGCCACTAATCAGAAGGTCAGTGGTTCGATCCCAGGCTGCCTCCTGGCTGCATGCCAAATATCCTTGGGCAAGATACTAACCCCATGTTTGCCTACTGGCGGTGGTCAGAGGGCCCGGTGGCGCCAGTGTCCGGCAGCCTCGCCTCTGTCAGTGCAGCGGTGGCTACAATGTAGCTTGCCATTGCCAGTGTGTGAATGGGTGAATGACTGAATGTAGTGTGAAGCGCTTTGGGGTCCTTAGGGACTAGAAAAAAGCGCTATACAAATGCAGGCCATTTACCATTTTACCCGCTCGGTTTATTGTCAGTCCTCACGTCTGATTGGTTATTTAAGCTGTGATAGAGAAAACTGATGTCTACCTGAAACTTTAGTGTTTTATGAACTCAGTCAGCTGCTTCAGGTGGAGCAGGAGGGGAGGAGTCAGAGGGATCACCTGGCAGAGTCTGTTAAACAACTTCATCTAATCTCAGGATGAACAAAGTCAGAGTTTAATCTGAACTTGCGTCCTGGATCAGGATCCAGGTGGAAAGCTCTGTTTGTAGCCCAGAGGCAGAACTTGACCCTGGTATCTGTACTCAAAGGTGCATCACCATAGTAATTTATACTGCAAACATTACCTACTCCACACCAGGTCAGGTCTGCAGCATCAGTTACCATGGTGATGGTCCAGGTAAGATGTGAACCAATTTGATAGTACAGAAACCAGCTGAAGTTACCTGTGGATCAAATTCAGAGGACTGAGCCCCTCCTGTGATTGGATGCAAGGAGGAGGGGAGGGGCAGCTGAGCGCTCGGTGTTTCAGGAGGAAGTTGGACTCATTCAGTCAGACTCACTCTGACTTCAGCTCCAACAACACTGAACGAGAGAGAGAGAGAGATGTGGCTCCACTGTCTGCTGCTTTTGATCGCCCTGAGCCGCTCTGCAGGAGGTAAGAAACATGTTTATGTTTACTCTTTGTTTACCAAAACAAACTGTAAATAAACAACAGAAACAAGACTCTGAAACATTCAAAGTGATGAAAAGGAAAACCTGAAACTGGTCTCAGATCACAGTTACATTAGTAACATCACTTATTAATAATCAAATCAATAACATCAGGAAGCTTGTTTGTTTAATCAAACATCGATCAGTGATGTTCAATGAACAAAACAAATATTTTATTAAAAATGTTTACGACACATTTAATCTTTTCATGACCTGAAATTAACATTTTACCCTTTAAAGCCCAGCGTATTGTATCTGATTCATGTGTTTTTGTGACTTTTTGAGACTTCTACATCATCAGTGTGACTTTGTTTTACCCTCAAAAAATTATACATGACTAAATTGACTAAAAATTGACTAAAAATTGACTAAAATGACTAAATTGCAAAAATATGGCTTATGTAGCAAATATGATACAATTGAAATTTCATTTATATACAAATTAAAGTTTGATATATTTTTATATATATTGTCTGAAAGTTCAAAAAACTAAAGACTTCTGGGTTAGGGTTAGGGTTAGGGTTACCGTAACCCTAACCCAGTTATTTCATGGTTCAGGTTTTAAAGGATTAATTTTATTTTAAGATTTTGTTATGTTATTACAGCTTGGTAATGGTTTCATTAGTTTATTACATGTTTATTACACGATTATCACATGTATATTATTCTTTTAGGTAACACTGGAGCAACAGGAATGAAAATGGCTGATATGTAGCTCAGATTGATGTTTTAATATTTCTAACTAATAAATACCTTATAAATTATCATTTTTATATTTTCTGATGGTTTGTTTCTCTGAAAGAGAAAATATTTTAATATAATATCAGACATGAAACACGTTTTGCTCTTTGTTTCGTGAACCTGCTGTAAAAAGTTTTTGATTTTGTTGACCAACTGCGTGGGTCATGTGACCTCAGGCTCTTATTGTTGTGGCTTTGAGCCATTCAGCAGCAGGAAACCAGGCGCTGCTTTCAGAGCGCTCGCAGGCCAAAAGTTTGTGGACAGTTAAACTGCTGTTTGAACCACAGGAAGCAAATGTGCACAGCAGCGTCTGCACAGAGCTTCAGTCAGAACCGGGACCACTGGGTCACAGCTGGAACAGCACGGCTGGAACAGCACGGCTGCTTTAACGTCTGATATTTTCCTTTTTAAATGATGTCGTGGAATCAGACCCAGGTTATTGATAACGTGTCTGTGCAGCGGTGGTTAATGTACACGTGGGGGGGGGGTCACAGTCCTCATTAGGAGGTCATGTTTAGTGCTTTTGTCCTCTGGATTCTGATTGGATCATTGTCAGCGCTTCTACCTGAAAACGGTGATTTCCATGAACATGATGCTTGGAGTGTTGTCAGCGTGGTCTGTAGTTCTGCTGAAAGTTGAAGTGATTTCTGTGTTTGTGTCTTCTTCACTTCCCTTGTATCTCTATCACAGTCTTGTTTGCTGCTTCGTTTTTGTAAAATTTATAATTCAAGTTCTATAATTATTTTTTTAAATAAAGTTATAATGTTCCAGCTGTTAGAATACCTGCTAATCAGTAACCTGCAGCTAAGTCCTCTGTTACTACAGTGCCCTCACAACAGCCATGTTATTGGTCACATGATGTCATTAAAATGCTCCAGCAGCACAAACATGTTCAAAGGTCCTGCTCAGGTGAAGCTAGCAGACAAGCCAGCAGCTGCAGTCACCTGTGTCACCATCCACCTGTCAGTCGAAGAGGCCACGCCCCTAATAATGCAAACTTAAGTGAGTTGTAAAGCAGTAAGCACCGCCTTAAACCTGAAGAAGGTTGGAGGGTTTGCTGTGCTTCAGCAGCTGAAGGACACCCACACTACCGTGCCCACAGACACAGACAGCACAGAAACGCGGGACCAGGACCTCCATCCAGACCCTGAACTCCTCATGGCTGACAGGAGGAGCAGTCGCACCTGCCTACAGATGTTCAATCAATACATCAGTACATTAGTGATCAATAATCAGCTGCCTCTTCTTTAGACACTGAACAATTTCTGACTTTGCTTTATTATCAGCTGAATAAAGAAAAACAGAATTGTTAGTTTTAAACATGTTTCTTTCTCTAATAAATGCTGTAGAGTAAAGCAGACCCCTCACGTGCTCACCTGTGCCGAGCAGACACCTGTCTTACACGCTGGTACAAGCCTGAGCGTTTACCCACAATGCACTTTGTGCATTATGAGACAGATCAAACGTGTTTGTGCTCCTGCACATCATGGATGTTAAACAGAGCCTCACACAGCCTCCTACAGTAGGGTTAAACTGACCTGGAGTCAGCACAGAAAGCTGATTCTGTCCATCTGAATGTTTTCAGTTTGAGAAACATTTCATCATCATCAGGTGACATCTTCAGTCTCAGCTGTCTGCAGGTTTCCAACCTTTTAAACAGGACATTTGTTTGACTGAAACCAGTAGCACTGTTGGACAATGGCCAAACAACGTTGGCTGATTGTGACCTACACTTACTTTCACACCTTGACCTGTGCAATTAGGTAGAGGATCAACAGGGGATTCATGACACCCTTGGGGGACACTCCTCTAGGACTTAAATCTGGGACTCTTGACCATTTGACCTTACAACTGAAGAAGCTTCTTGGATGACATGTCTTCAAGAAACTTAAAGAAGTCCAGACATTTTTCTTTCCAAGCTCCCTAAACTACGATGACCTGGATGACTGAGAACCTTCACAGACAACAATGGGCTGTATTACTCCTTGATTTGATGTTCTTCTGCCTCCCTGGCCGCTGTGTCTGTGGGGATGGTGTTTGCTCTGTGTTGTAGCGTCCTGATGACACCCAGTTTATGCTCCAGTGGATGATGAGAGTCAAACCTTAAATACTGATCCGTATGTGTAGGTTTACGGTACACGTCAGCTTTTAGATGTCCCTCATTACTAATGGAAAGCTCACAGTCTAAGAAGGCTAACCTGCCACTTTTCATATCGTCCCTGGTGAATTTGATGAGTCGGTCCACCGAGTTAATGTGATCCGTGAAATGTGAAACGTCCTGAGATTTGATTTTCACACAGGTGTCATCCACATATCTGAACCAGTGGCTTGATGGTGTTCCAGGGTAGGATAGCAAAGCCCTCTTTTCCACTTCTTCCATGTACAAATTGGCCACGATGGGTGAAACTGGGGAGCCCATGGCACACCCATGTTTCTGCCTGTAGAACTGACCCTTGTATGTGAAGTAGGTGGAATTAAGACACAGTTTAAACACACTTGGTCGATGCTGAGAGCGGTCCTGTTGCTGAGGTTGGGGTCATCCTGTGATCTCTTATGAACTACCTCCAACGCTTTAGTAGAAACTCCAGATCAGTTTCTACTCCGATAGTAGAAACTCTCACACACACAGACAGATTGATGAAGTACAAAAATGCTGGAACAAACCACTGAACTCAATAAATCTCATCCGTGTGCTGTGACTCGTGACGGTGTTACACGTGATGATCTGTGATTTAATGTGTTTTCATTTTTAAATATTTTATTAAATCAAACGAAAGTGCAGCAGTGTATGTGTGTGTGTGATTGTTCAGTGTGTTCAGGCTCCACCCTCAGAGGACAATCATTTCTCAGCTCTTTGTTGTGACCTTAAACGCAGCTCTGAGCTGTGACACTCCGCTGAGTCGCGTCCAAGCGGCGTAAACATGTGGTGATCGCTTCCTCCATGGCCTCCACCCCACTCCCACAGAGTCCTCAGAGAAGGAGAAGTAAAACGAGGAAGTGGGACAGAGGAGACCCTCACACGCACACAGACACACAGTCCCTTTGTGTGTGTGCGTGTGTGTGTTTGTGGTCTCTGGTAAAAATAAGAAAATGTGTTTCCTGACTCTCTGAGGTTTCAACACCCCCCCCCCCCCCCCCATTGAAACCTCCCAACTGCAGCACTTTCTCCAAACAGTGAAAACCTCGTATGTCCGCTCGGTCTGACGACCTCACAAGCTGTTAGCCAATCATTGCTGATTATTGATCGTTGACTCAATGAGAGGTTTTGGTTGGATCTTCTCACTCTGAACTTTGTGTGTCTGAAGTTTGTGTTTCTGAAGGTTGTGTGTCTGATGTTTGTGTGTCTGTGTATCTGACCTGTTTGTCTTTGTGTGTGTGATGTATGTGTGTCTGACGTTTGAGTGTCTGATGTTTTGTGTGTCTGAAGGTTGTGTGTCTGATGTTTGTGTGTCTGTGTATCTGACCTGTTTGTCTTTGTGTGTGTGATGTATGTGTGTGTGACGTTTGTTTTCTGACGTTTGTGTGTCTGATGTTTTGTGTGTCCGAAGTTTGTGTTTCTGATGTTTGTGTTCTGAAGTTTGTGTTTTCGAAGTTTGTGTGTCTGACGTTTGTATTTCTGAAGTCTGTATTTCTGGTGTTTGTGTGTCTGAAGTTTGTGTTTCCAAAGTTTGTATTTCTGATGTTTGTTTGTCTGAAGTTTGTGTGTCTGAAGTTTGTGTGTCTGAAGTTTGTGTGTCTGACGTTTGAGTGTCTGGAGTTTGTGTTTCCAACGTTTTGTATTTCTGATGTTTGTGTGTCTGAAATTTGTGTGTCTGAAATTTGTGTGTCTGATGTTTGTGTGTCTGACGTTTGTGTTTCCAAAGTTTGTATTTCTGATGTTTGTTTGTCTGCAGTTCGTGTGTCTGAAGTTTGTGTGTCTGACGTTTGAGTGTCTGAAGTTTGTGTTTCCAACGTTTTGTATTTCTGATGTTTGTGTGTCTGAAGTTCGTGTGTCTGAAGTTTGTGTGTCTGAAGTTTGTGTGTCTGACGTTTGAGTGTCTGAAGTTTGTGTTTCCAACGTTTTGTATTTCTGATGTTCGTGTGTCTGAAGTTCGTGTGTCTGAAGTTTGTGTGTCTGAAGTTTGTGTGTCTGACGTTTGAGTGTCTGAAGTTTGTGTTTCCAACGTTTTGTATTTCTGATGTTTGTGTGTCTGAAGTTCGTGTGTCTGAAGTTTGTGTGTCTGAAGTTTGTGTTTCTGACGTTTGAGTGTCTGAAGTTTGTGTTTCCAACGTTTTGTATTTCTGATGTTCGTGTGTCTGAAGTTCGTGTGTCTGAAGTTTGTGTGTCTGAAGTTTGTGTGTCTGACGTTTGTGTGTCTGACGTTTGTGTGTCTGACGTTTGTGTTTCCAAAGTTTGTATTTCTGATGTTTGTTTGTCTGAAGTTCGTGTGTCTGACGTTTGTGTGTCTGAAGTTTGTGTTTCCAACGTTTTGTATTTCTGATGTTTGTGTGTCTGAAATTTGTGTGTCTGACGTTTGTGTGTCTGAAGGTTGTGTGTCCGATGTTTTTGTGTCTGTGTGTCTGACTTTGTGTATCTGACCTTTTTGTCTTTGTGTGTGTGATATTTACGTGTGTGACGTTTGCGTGTCTGACGTTTGTGTGTCCGAAGTCTGTATTTCTGATGTTTGTGTGTCTGAGGTTTGTGTGTCCGAAGTCTGTATTTCTGATGTTTGTGTGTCTGATGTTTGTGTGTCCGAAGTCTGTATTTCTGATGTTTGTGTTTCTGAAGTTTGTGTGTCTGAAGTCTGTATTTCTGATGTTTGTGTGTCTGAAGTTTGTGTGTCTGAAGTTTGTGTGTCTGACGTATGTGTGTCTGAAGTTTGTGTTTCCAACGTTTTGTATTTCTGATGTTTGTTTGTCTGCAGTTCGTGTGTCTGAAGTTTGTGTGTCTGAAGTTTGTGTTTCCAAAGTTTGTGTTTCTGATGTTTGTTTGTCTGAAGTTCGTGTGTCTGAAGTTTGTGTGTCTGAAGTTTGTGTTTCCAAAGTTTGTATTTCTGAAGTTTGTTTGTCTGAAGTTCGTGTGCCTGAAGTTTGTGTGTCTGAAGTTTGTGTGTCTGACGTTTGTGTGTCTGAAGTTTGTGTTTCCAAAGTTTGTATTTCTGATGTTTGTTTGTCTGAAGTTCGTGTGTCTGAAGTTTGTGTGTCTGAAGTTTGTGTTTCCAAAGTTTGTATTTCTGATGTTTGTTTGTCTGAAGTTCGTGTGTCTGAAGTTTGTGTGTCTGAAGTTTGTGTTTCCAAAGTTTGTATTTCTGATGTTTGTTTGTCTGAAGTTCGTGTGCCTGAAGTTTGTGTGTCTGAAGTTTGTGTGTCTGAAGTTTGTGTTTCCAAAGTTTGTATTTCTGATGTTTGTTTGTCTGAAGTTCGTGTGTCTGAAGTTTGTGTGTCTGAAGTTTGTGTGTCTGACGTCTCTGTGTTTGTGTGTCTGACATTTGTGTGTTTGTGTGTCTGACGTTGGGTGTGTGACCTTTGTGTTTTTGACGTTTGTGTGTCTGTGTTTCTGCCGTTTGTGTGTTTGTGTGTGTGACATTTGTGTTTCTGATGTTTGTGTGTCTGACGTTGGGTGTGTGACGTTGGTGTTTCTGACGTTTGTGTGTCTGACGTCTCTGTGTTTGTGTGTCTGACGTTGGGTGTGTGACCTTTGTGTGTCTGACGTTTGTGTATCTGACCTTTTGTGTTTGTGTGTGGGATGTTTGTGTGTCCGAATTTTCTGTTTCTGACGTTTGTGTTTCTGATGTTTGTGTGTTTGTGTGTTTGTGTGTTACATTTGTGTTTCTGATGTTTGTGTGTCTGACGTCTGTGTGTTTGTGTGTGTGACCTTTGTGTTTCTGACGTTTGTGTGTTTGTGTTTCTGACGTTTGTGTGTTACATTTGTGTTTCTGATGTTTATGTGTCTGACGTCTGTGTGTTTGTGTGTGTGACGTTTGTGTTTCTGACGTTTGTGTGTTTGTGTGTCTGACGTCTGTGTGTTTGTGTGTGTGACGTTTGTGTTTCTGACGTTTGTGTGTTTGTGTGTGACGTTTGTGTTTCTGGCGTTTGTGTGTCTGCTGTCAGGGGTTACTGGAGCGTCTGTGCGGTGTGATTCAGTTCTGCGTCCACACAAACTCTCCTGACCTTCTCTCAGTTCTGAGAGCACAGCGGCCTCGGTCAGGTCTTCATGGAACAAACTTGTGTTTTTCCCTTTAAATCTTATTCAAACTCATTGATGTAAGAAGTCTTTGATCAGTCACTGGTAACATGAATGTGACCATAAAAATAAATAAATAAATAAATAAATAAATAAGAGACAGTTCAGTTTGACGTGTTTGACTTTAATTCTCTGACAAACACCCAACTTTCTGTTCCTGAAACAAGAGGCCCGGTGGAGATACCAAGTTTCAGATGCAGTGAAAGCTGCTGAGGTCTTTTAAAACTAGACTGCACTAAAAAGAGTCAAAGAAATCTAAAGGAACAAAAGGTTAAACAAAAGCAACGTAAACATGATCCACAGTTAAAAACAAATCATTATGCAAAAGCAAGCTAACAATTTTTTTAAAAGTAAACTAAACGAGACTGAAGTAAATGAAAACTAACACAAACAACATGGAGTAAAATAAAGTATGAAAGCAAACGCTACAATTCAACTGAAATGAAGTAAGAACAGCTCAAAGTAAGATAAAGGTTAAAAAACAAATAAACTAATCTAAACTAGAACACCAATGTAAACTTAACTTTACTTCTGAAAAGAAGTAAATAAATAAATAAAGTATAATAAATCTAAACAACCAACACAAAAAAAGACTCACACAATAAGAAATTCAGCTAAATTACAAAAAATAAGCAAATAAAACCAAAACTAATCACAAGAAAAATAAACAAAAACCAACAAAAGAAAGCCAAAGTAAACTAGAAAAGGCTGCATTTCCTGTGAAAATGCCGTGTAGTGGAATCTGCTGAAAAGAGATGAAGAAGCAGAATTTTCTGCTGAAAAGAGGTGAAAAGTTGAACTGTCTGTTGAAAAGAAATGGGCATGGGCAAGATTTGAACCCGGCCCTCTCCCTCTCAGAACGGCGGCTCATCTCACTGAGCTAAAACATCGCTCACCCTGGTGAGCTAAACTGGCAACCACACTTGTAATGTGGTCCATTCATTTCAATGTGCCAAAAAATTAGATAAAATGTTCGTCAGGTGTCATCTCTGCTGCAGCTGCTTGTTTGTGATCAGTTTGTATTCTTTAATATAAGATGGCGCAGGTTGCTAGGCAACAGGCATCATTATTGTTTCTGCAGTGGGGTTTAAAAGAGCAGGCAGCGTGTGCTCTTCATCACCTGCACAAATGTATCTGCCCAGTGGGGGTGAGCTCCAGCAAACTGCACAGCTATTTCCATACCTGCCGAGCTCACCTGTGGAGCTTCATCATAGTCAGACGAAGGCGGGGCACAGCCTGTAAAGAATAATTTACACGTCGCCTTTAACGACAGCTGGTGACTAAATAGGATCAAAGTAAAGAGAAACGTCAAGAGCAAGCCGTCAAAGTGATGGTAAAATGATGACATCACATCGAAGTAAGAAAAGCCAGTGTGAAGAGGCGGTTTAAAGGAAGTCTGCGAGTCCTCAGAGCTGAGGCTCAGTGAAACCTTCAGATCAGGAAACCAGTAAAACCAGTCCAAACTCACATTTATACCAGAGAGGAGGGGCTGCTCCAACCTCAAGGAAAAACAAAATGATTTCACGTTACAGAGCGCGCTCAGTGCGGAGCTGCTTTACACTGCTTTAAGCTGTGTTTGGTGTAAGAACGGAATCCAACTTTGTTAGCGGTGATGATGATGATGGTGGTGGTGGTGGTGGTGTGAGACACCATCTGCAGAAACTCTGGAGTTGCCCAATCTGTGGATGTTGGTGTGGTTTAAAAACACTTTTACCAGCAGACTTCAGGAAGGATTCTACTTCCTGTCAGGGTTAGCTTTTACTGTGTGAGTGTGTGTTGACCTTCTCACACACACACACACACACACACACACACACACACACACACACACACACAACATCTGACTGTAAATCTGATCTGTGATCAGCTTTTATCCAGCTGGAGATGAATAATGACTCATTATCAAAACGACAGCTGATAATTACACTAATGATCAATAACACTGGCGCTGTTCAGAGTTCAGAGCCAGAGGGGAAAACAGACACACACACACAGACACGCACACACAGACACGCACACACAGACACAAACAGATACAGACACGCACACACAGATACGCACACACAGACACACAAACAGATACAGACACGCACACACAGATACGCACACACAGACACACAAACAGATACAGACACGCACACACAGATACGCACACACAGACACACACACAGATACAGACACGCACACACAGACACACACACAGATACAGACACGCACACACAGACACACACACAGATACAGACACGCACACACAGATACGCACACACAGACACACACACAAACAGATACAGACACACACCCACGCGCACACACACACACACGAACAGACACACCACACACACACACACGCTCAAAGTTTCACTTCTTGTTTTTTCGCTCTGATTGTGAAACTCGATGATGTGAGTCTCCAACTGTCACATGAAGCTTGACAAATGTCCTTCTTTGTTTATCGATCAGAGCACCGCTCGATTATTAGGACAGAATATTAGGAACACGCCCTGATCCAGCAGCTCCGGCCTGCTGGATCAGGGCGTGTTCCTAATATTCTGACACCTGAGTGTCAGATTAAATGAGCAGAGCTGAGGTGGTGTACACTGTCAGGCTGTAAAACACACTGGGAAAATCTAAGCAGCACATCTGGAAAAACTCCATCAGCACTGAAAGGCACAAGCAGATGTTAACCTGAAACTTAACAAACAGTCACAGAACACACACACACACACACTTACACACAGCTACAGGGTGGCTGTAGCTCAGGACGTAGAGCAGGTCATCTACTGAGCAGAACGGTGGGTCGATCCCTGGCTCCCTCCAGTCTGCACACCAAATATCTTTGGACAAGATATGAGCCCTGAGTTGCTCCAATGCCTCCATCAGAGTATCAGTGTGAGTGTTAGCGAGCATAGGAGAAAGTGTTGCTGTGAATGAGGCATGCAGTATGAAGTGGAATCTACACACACACACAACAGTCTTTGTTCCAGCCTGAATCACTGCATTGTTCTTGGGTCACAGGTGTGATACAGACAGATGTGTAAAATCATCAGTGCTGAATTATAATTACTATGGTCTGTAACGTGCGGTGGACGTGAGGCTGTGGACATGAGGCTATGTTCGTGACGGTGAGCAGGTGATGTTCGTGTAAATCATGTGACCGCGGGCCTCGGCTTCACGTCCTGTTTCACTCGCCGCTCAGTTTTGTTTTGAGTCTCTGGGTGGTGTCGGTGGTGTTTGGGTCGGAGACCAGGATGAGTCAGGGTCTGGGAACACACCTGTGCAGGAAACAGCCCCCTGAGGCTGTGCCTGTGTCACGGCACTGATCACATTCATTGTTCTGCATTGTGTTTTTGGTTTTGCTACATTTTATAAAAATGAAGTTGTGAACAATCAAACTTTCTCTGCTTAAAAGTGTGGACATTGTTTTGTGTGGTTTATTCACTTTTTAGCATTTTATGTAGATACTTCTTTCACACTTTGAGTTATAAAGGTTGTACAAAGCTGAACCGCTCAAAATGTGATTACGGTGACCCCTCGTATATCGCCGGAGTTACATTCTAAAAATAACTTGCGATATGTGAAATCTGCAATGTTTATTTTTTACAATTATTATAGATGTTTTAAGGCTGTAAAACCCCTCACTACACACTTTATGCACTTCTCTCATCAACATTTTCACACTTTTCCTATGTTTAAACACTCTCAAAGTTCAAACCTTCATAGAAAAATAAGTCCAGTATTAAAGAATGAAACCAAAAAAAAATCAGCAACACAGTTAGGCCATGAAAAGTGAACCACGTTATAGCGAGGGTATAACTGTATTTCAATTCAGTTTCATTTATATAGTGCCAAATCACAACAACTGTCACCTCAAGGTGCTTTATATTGTAAGGTAGACCCTACAATAAATCATACAGAGAAAAACCCAACAATCATATGACCCCCTATGATCAAGCACTTTGGCGACAGTGGGAAGGAAAAACTCCCTTTTAACAGGAAGAAACCTCCGACAGAACCAGGCTCAGGGAGGGGCGGGGCCATCTGCTGCGACCGGTTGGGGCGAGAGAAGGAAGACAGGATGAAGACAGGCGCAGAGAGAGCGAACACCAAGTGATATCGCCACTCAAAGGAGAGGAAAACAACTGGTGGCAGGTTAGTGAAGATGATCAGCCCTCGGTAAGGTGGTTGAGGATTCCATGGTGTGGAGTGGATGAGCTCAGACAATTACAAAGGTTCAACAGAACCAGGCTCAGGGAGGGGTGGCCACCTGCTGCCATCTATTGCCCTAACTATATGCTTTAGTAAGCCTGCAGTGCGAGAGCAAAGTGCTCTAATAGGGTGATATGGTACTACAAGGTCATTAAGATAAGATGGGGCCTGATTATTTAAGACCTTGTATGTGAGGAGCAGGATTTTGAATTCTGGATTTAACAGGAAGCCAATACAGGAGAAATCTGCTCTCTCGTTCTAGTCCCTGTCAGGACTCTTGCTGCAGCATTTCACAGCATGTAAACATGTAAAGATGCAAAGATTAGCTCTGTGGTTGGTCATAAAGTGTTAAGCGTGACACCAAACTCAGTCCGCCTTTTCTATTTAAAATACATTTTTTCCTATTGTGTTTGTCCCTATGAAGCACACGTTGCAGTGTGTGCCAATTGTCCTGAGCGAACTGGGGAAGTACAGTCTCCCACAGCAGCTGCTGATCCAGTTCTACACTGCAGTCATTGAGTCTGTCCTGTGCTCCTCCATCACAGTCTGGTATGGAGCAGCCACTAAACAGGACAGGAGCAGCTTGCAGCGGACTGCATGGGTAGCAGAAAAGATCATCGGCACCCCCCCTGTCCTCCATCCAGGACCTACACCTCTCAAGAAGCATGAAACGGGCAGGGAAAATCATCACAGACCCCTCACACCCTGGACACAGACTTTTTGACCTGCTTGACCTACCCATTGACGGTACAGAAGCCTGCAGACCAGGACCACCCGACACAGGAACAGTTTCTTTCCCCTCGCCATCTCCCTCCTAAACAGTTGAACTGTCACACTGCTCACACTGCCAGACTGCAACTGCACCTTATGTACATTCTGTAGTACTCATTCCACTTCATCTCATTTCTGTCATCCTGTAGTTTATGTATATAAGATTTAGATTGGTTATTTATGGTTGGTTTACACAGCTTTGTGTATGTTTGTGTATGCATGTGTACCATGTATATATCCACGTGTGTGTGTGTGTGTGTGTGTGTGGGTGGGTGGGTGAATTGTGTTGCTTACATTGTTGAGATTTACATTGCTGTGCTTGAGAGTCACCATCTACCAGAACCAAATTCCTTGTATGTGTCTGCGCATATACATGGCCAATAAATGCGATTCTGAATCTGATTTTGATTGTGCACACTGTTGTGTGAGCTGACAATGGGGGTTAGTGTTCAGAGCTCACAGTGACACGCCCGTGTCAGCTGATTCTGGACTCTGCAGCTCTGCTCACCTGCTCAGGTGCTTTTCACCTTTAAATCAGAGTGCACAGCTTTCCTTTTGGCTCTCGGAGGAGGCGGACGCACTTTTTCTCCTCTCCTCTCCCTTATCTTCCCTGCTTAGTTCTTATGTCCTTGTCTTGTCTCGTGTGTGTTACTGTCCCTGGAACACTCTCTCACAGTCTGTTTCTAAAACCTAAAGAGAATTATGGATTTGATCAACTGGTCTCTGAATGCTATTAACACCCTTTTCTCAACGAGAAGTCTGGGCTCGGGAGAGCCCGAGTGCCCTGGAGGGACTTTCCCTGCCGGATACACGATGGACGGGTGGCAGACATGGAGGATCGTGTGCCTGGCGGGACTGTCGATCGAGGACGCTGAAGATATCTACCTATTTGGAACCATGATAACAGGGTTCTTGCTGATCACAGCTGGCTTGGCCCTGGCTTATCGGAGAATTAAGACAGCGGAACCGGCTGTTCAAACCTCCACAAGGCTGCCCGCTGGGATTGAAACGATGGGACGAGTCGCGACTTCTCAGAATGGGCTCACTGAGTGCAGCATGGTTAAGAGCTTGGAGGCGCTTACAGCTGCTGTGAATACTCAGAATAACACCTCTGAACGTATATTGGGATACATCAAGGAGAGGCCTGCCCAGAATAACACCTTTGAGCGAAAGTTGGATCACATCGTGGAACAGCTGACTGCGGTCGTGAGTTCTCAGAATCGGCTCTCTGAGCAAAAGAATGACAACACCACGGAGCGCAAGTTTGATACCATCATGGGGAAGCTCGCGGTTCTCCAACGGGAGATTGAGAGACCAGTGTCGGAGTGTTAAAGAACAGCTTGAAATTCTCATGAGTTGTTGTAAAAGAAAAATCACCATCACTTCATGTGGATACCCCTTCGGTGCCAGCTGTGGGCTCAAGGCTGGAGCTGAACAAAAACTCCCTGATAACAACTGTGTTGAGTCTGTTCTTCCCATTCCATGCAAGGCCACCTGGGTTGGCTGGAAGACTGTTTACTTAGCCTGGCAGGGCGAAGGACCCTGTCTCAGCTGAACTATGGACACGCACACACATACATATACTGATACTGATAAGCACTCACTGACGCATCACCCTCCCTACCCCGGATCCAACGCCACCTCCAATGCTTACCTCCCCTCTGATGTGGACATCGGGTCAGCTGGAGGCGCAGTCGAAGATTGCAGCGGTCCCAGATCAGATGTCCACACTGGAACTCTTTCCCATGTTGCTGTCTGTGTTTATTGTGCTATGGTGTGTTGATATCTGTGCATTCCTGTATTATCCTTTTGTGTTACACATTTAATAATAATAATAGATAATAATAAAAATAAATAAAATCAAAGATTCAGCAGCTCCAAAATCTATTGTCACCTGTTTAGCAGGAGTGGGGCGGGTGGAGGTTTGCCACAGCAGTACCACAGCGGTCATGTCAGTGGGGGGATCCGGGGGTTTCTCTGTGAATTTCACATTCCCGTGGCAGCGTGCTCAGTACTTGCTCAGATTTGAAGTTGAACTTTTTGCTGTAGAAAGAAGTTTTCTTCCCACGCAGAGTGTACAGTGGACGCTAATGTTTTTCTCACTTTTTACAGAATCAAACTCAAAGTAATGTGAGTAAATCCACGCTTTAAACGCTGCATGGTCGTACTCTCTCCTGCACTCCGTATTATCCATTGTTGATCTGCACACGTCTGTTGCTGCCACAAACGTCATATGCTTGTACGTCATTGTCATGAGACACTCTCACTAACAAAATCCCGGTTTAGTAACGCAGTAACGCAGTGCTCTTATGGGAAAAAAATAGTAATCTAATTACTTTTTTGCAATAGTAATGCCTTACATAGCTCTTTTTGCACACAAATCTTTTTAATACTTACATTTTTTGTCTCCATTTATTTATTTATACTATTTGTATTTTATCTGTCCTAGTCCTATTGTACATATTAACCGGGATCTGTGTGAGGACAGCAGAGAATTTCATTGTACAGACAAATGCTTTTCTTTGTACACATGACAATAAACGCTTTGAGTCTTGAATCTTACTTTACTCGTTACTTGAATAACGAGTAAAGTAAGATTCTGCCCACCTCTTGTTACTAGTGACAGAATTGATACCTCAGAGGAAAATAAGGACACTGAAACTAAACACCAGTGAATGGTCATCACTGTAGTGCTGCAGCAGTGAGTTCATGTTAAACCAGGATATACTGACCACTTCGTCTTTACCAGTAAGTGTCTGTTTGCTGTTCAGCTAGCTGCACTCAAACGGGAAAATCCACCTGTTAGCCATAATGTTCCGGTTGAAAATAAATGGTGTAGTGTCGGGGGGGTCATCATAGGAAGAGCAGCGTGTCCTCCAACTTTTCCTCACACTTTAACTTCTAATAAAATAGGGCTTTTATTTTGAAAGTCACAGGAATAGGATTGCTCTACAAAAAACTGAAGTTTTGACTTCAGGCGTCTTCACTCCAGGTGATCTCCATGACATCCCACCCGCTGGTATCATGATGGGCGCAGCCCAGTCTCCTGGCCAATCAGACACTGACCCTGCCGGTCCGGGCTCCACCTCAAGACTGCTGGAGTTAATCCAGACTCAGCAACATGAGGACACGTGGAGGAAGGAGGTCCTGAATCTGCTGACCCAACTGGTCCAGATCCAGACGGAGGCGGCCAAACAGCAGGCCCAGGTGGTCGATCAGCTTGGCACCCTGGGAACTCAGGCGAGTCCAGCTTTAGCCCGGCTTTAGTTCAATTTATCTTGGACTTAATGTTGTTGAGTTTATTTGAATTGAGATTAGCACACGTTCGGTATATCATAAGTTTAGCCAAGGATTTTTACAGATACGTCATCACAGTTCTAACTCAGGTTTAGCTGATTTTAGATGAGTATATCTCAGATTTAGTTCAGATGCATTCTTATTAATATTAGTTTAAACTAAATTAATACAGCTTGCCTGAGTGCTGGAAGTTCTGGTTCTGCATTGTTTAAGATTTACAGACCGAGTATGCAAAGAGCCACCCAGATTAAGTCATTCAGAAGCATTGATTAGCCATTTTTCATCTCAATATCTGCTGAGGAGATCAGTCTAACCTTGTCTGCATGTCTCAGGGGTTGCAGCAGATCCAGGATCTGCAGAACCTGGCTCGTCACCAGAGCCTGCTGGTTGAAAACCATCAAGCTTTACTGCTGCAGACATCTCGCATCGCCACACACCTGCAGGAGACCACCAAGAAACCAGCCAGCAAATGAGATTCTCTGACCCTTTGTGATATCATCTTTTCTGATGAAATTACACATTGTTAACCAGCCAATAAGAGTCCTATCAAACAACAAATGACTTTGATTTTTGTTCTAGCTGAACAACATCACACATTAACCAGTAACGCTCTAACAAACCTGCTGTCAGTTAATCAGTGGATCAGTCAGCTAACAGACCTCCTGTGTGTTAAATCAGATGATTTCAGTGGTTTCCTCTCTGATTTTAAATAAAGTTGTGTTGTATCCTCTTCTCAGTGTTTGTACTTTTATTGAGACCCACTTTAAACTGATGTTGCTAACATCTGTAACATCTGCCCGCCCTGAAGAGACTCAGAAGTGCATCATCGTCTCATAAACGTTTCTCAGGGTTTCACTCTGGTTTTATTTGCATGTTAATGTCAAGCAGGTCAGTTTATACACCTAACTCATCAAACCGTAGCGCGTTCGTCTCACCAATGAAAAACTACGTGAATGTGACACAGTGACACAGAGCTAGATGTTCCAGGTTATGGGAGCTGACACACAAAATCTGACCAATAAAGGATTAGGGATAAATCCACGTGGAATCCGTAAGCTCTGCTGTTCCCATCCCCGAGCTGTAAATGATGTTTCACAGAAGTTGCGTGTTCATTTCAGTATCGACTGTCTGAGGCATCTGTGTTTCCTCGTCTGTGTTTGGCGAATGTCAGGACTGGAACTCTGTTTTCAAACAAACCGCGGACTGGAAGTGTTAGTGTCCAAACTCACCTGCTGGGTGGCCAATCTCTTAAAAGACACAAAGGTCCAATCAGGTGACTCAGCTCTGATTCAAGATTGAAAAAGTTATTGTCGTGTACACCACAAAACACAGATGGTTATGCAGAGGAATGAAATTCTTACTTTGCAGGTTCCCTTCACACAACTAAAAAGAAAGTAATAAATAAGTAAAACAGTGCTTATGTGTGGGTGTAATCAGAGTTTAAAGTGCAAGTGGTTTCAACACTGTCACAGTAATAATATATACAGAGTATGCAAAATCAAGGTGTTTATGTAAAGATATGTACAAAAGTTGCTAATTTACAGATTAATATAAATATACAAAATTGAAAATTACAGGTTAAGAGTTAGGACATCAGGATTAGGTTAGGACATTAGGTTAGGACATTCTTTTTCTTGTGACATTACCAATAAGTTTGATGTGTCACATGGCCCTCTTCCTATTGAAAAAACAAAAGTTGTATCCAAGATGGCCGACTTCTAAATGGCCACCATGGTCACCACCCATCTTGAGGAGTTTGCCCCCTCACATATACTAATGTGCCACAAACAGGACTTTAACATCACCAACCATTCCCATGTTATTACGGTGTATCCATATAAATGGTCCACCCTGTACTATTCAGGTATATTCAGGTGTGTGCTCTGTGACCGCTGTGTTTGATGGGTTCAGGTGTATTTCTGTTTGTTTCAGAACCTCCTGATCCACCATCGATCCGTCTAAATTCTGACTTCCTTCCAAGTAAATCTGATCGAGTTCTTACTGCTGGCACCGATTTCAGCCTCAGTTGCCATGGTAACGGGTCAGTTCACTGGACCAGCACTGCATTTCCACTGGTGTATCGGGGCAACCTACCAGACCCTGTGGAGGTCAAACGTGTTATACCCAGGCACACTGGAACATACACCTGCAGATACACCAACGAGAGCCTGGCGCACCTGAACAGCTGGATCCACCTGTATGTCACAGGTAAGATCAGTAGTCCTCCTGAAGTTCCTTTAGTTAGTGATATTGGTTTTTCCTTATACTTTTAATACAAGTGTGACCAGACTGAACTCATTCATAGAATGACCTCCAGTTTTCCATAATCCCCCTCTCTCAGACCCAGCAGATCTCTCCAAAGTGTTTGAAACCCCTCATGGCATCCCCCATCTCAAGGAGGGTGAGGACTTCCTGTTCAAGTGTCTACTGACTGACCCCTTGGTAACAAA
Source organism: Perissodus microlepis (assembly GCF_051167445.1). Classification (NCBI taxonomy): domain Eukaryota; kingdom Metazoa; phylum Chordata; class Actinopteri; order Cichliformes; family Cichlidae; genus Perissodus; species Perissodus microlepis. The sequence continues at coordinate 33,917,847 of NC_140470.1, read as the reverse complement.
TCTCACCCTTCAATCAGAGGACGGGAGGAACCTGCCAACCGCCATGAACGTGACCTTTGATCCTCGAAGAGGAGCCCTAATCCGAGACCTGAAGGCTTTGTTCAATGGCCGCTACGTGTGTTCAGGCTGGAAGGATGGCAGACAGTTCAAATCCAGGCCCGTGAACCTGCTGGTGCTCCCTGGTAACACCTGTCTATCTCTACACTTGTTTATCTATACACCTGTCTGTCTGTATACCTATCTGATTACCTGTTTGACTTCACCTGTCTGTATGCAGTGTGGCGCCACCCCCCCTCCCTGTCTGTTAGTCAGGATGAATTTGTCCATCTGGTAGGAGAGCGTTTTGAGGTTACCTGTCTCTGCAGTAACCCCACCCACTTCTATAGCGTTACCTGGACAGACCCAAGAAAGCAGGTGAGAGATCAGAGGTCACCTGTGCATTTTCAGTCCTAATATTCCAAGTGCTGATTGGTTGTTTGGTTCATTTCAGAAACTGGAAGCCACTTACAGTCGTTACTATGGTAACAGGCGGCTGTACATCAACAGCACTCTGAGCATCTCTGAGGTCACCCAAACAGACAATGGACAGTACATGTGTACGGCAATTAACGAGGCCGGGGTCGCCACAGCAACCATCCAGCTCAAGGTGCTAGGTAAGTTAAGACATTTACTGATAAACTAAAACATCACTACTTCCATGTCTAATGGAGTAAACTGATCCTGCCACAGTTTGTTCCCCCGCTTCAAATCACAGACAAACAGTATCCTACAGTTGTTTATGTTTTTGAACCCATTTTGCACAGAAATGTATTGATAGCAGTGTTGAATATTCTTACACAGTAAAAAAACAAAACAAAACAAAAAACAACAACTATACGTAAAATAATTAAAGATGGTTTGTTTTCCTGTTTTCAAAAGAGGTAGTGGTGTATTTAATTACAACCTGTAACTTATTGCAGTTTACTTTTACTTGTTTAATTTAGTGCTGTCAGTGTTAATCATTTTAAAATTACGTTAACGCCATGACCACATTAACGTGGCAAATCTCCATTAGCGAGTTAACACAGATCGCCCCGTGCGCCAACGCGTTAATGAGCTAACCGTGCTAACGCTTTGACGCCGTGCAGCCCCACACACGGAGTGATCCGCATTAACTTGCTAACGGAGATTTGACGCGTTAATGCGGTTATGGCATTAGCGTAATTTTAACGAGATTAACGCTGACAGCACTAGTTTAATTGTTTACAAAAGGTTTGAGGTGTGAAATAAACTGCAATGGAGTTTGAAAACTAAATATGTGTGTGTGTGGTTGGAGGATGTATTTGTGCGGGGGTTGGGGGGGTAGTATTCTTGTAAAACATAGTGGGCCCTAGCAAACAAAGTTTGGGGGCCTGAAAACTGAAGGCTCTCCCTCCCATTCTACTTTTGAATACTCTAGGAACCAAAGTGCCATCACCCTGTGTTCTATCTAGGGGGCAATAGCCGTGTTTACAAAAACACTTCCTGACATCTGACCTCTAAACACTTTTGGTCATTTTGGTTGCACCGTTTCTAACCTAATGTTTGTACACTCATTGCCTTAGAATGAGAATGCAGGTTCAAAGTCACACACATCCACCAACAGTTTCTCCTCTTCCTCAGAACGCCCTTACCTGAGAATCTACCTTCAGACAAGTGAGCACGTGCAGGTCAGAGGACACCTGCCTGCAGCAGATGAAATACAGGTTAACGTTAGTGGTGGGTCACTGGAACCCATCACTAATGTTAGTGCTTACAGAGCTAGTAGCGCTAAAGTTAATGGCAGCAGCAGGGTGGAGGTTTATGAAGGTCGTGATGTGGCCCTCACCTTCCTGCTGAAGGCCTATCCTCCAATCACAAGCCAGCGCTGGACCACACCCACACACCTCATCAACAATGACAGTACGGTGTACCAGGAGAGCTACGCTGCTAACAGCTACAGGTGAGCAATGGCTACAGGCTACTCCCACTCTATTGTCAGGAGCGCATCAGTGTTTTAAGGTGGTATTTCCTAGGTGGAATATTCTGTGTTCCTTTGAGGTGGTAGTGTTTGTACAAGGGTTTGTTAAGTTGGTAGTGATGGTGTAAACATTTTTTAAGGCGGTATTTTTGATGTTGCAGCTCGGAAGCCACCCTGCTGCTGCATCGCATGCGTCCGGAGGATCGGGGGCAATACTTGTTTCATTTCTCTAACTCCTTCTTCAGTGGCTCACACACCATCGACCTCAAGGTCTACCGTAAGAAAGCTTTTGTAATCACGTTCTTCCTCACCTCAAGCTTCTCACAGTCTGACATCTGGTCGCATGCTATACTATAAGACACCTGAATACACAGTTTCTCCTTTTAGTAGTATTTTCTGATGTTGAGGGCAGTCTAATCTACTTTAACAGAAGTCGCTGAATGTCTGAAACGTTCCAGATGGCATGGTCTGTGCTGTTTTCTCATCCTCTTCTGATCACATGATCCCGAAAGAAGCTCTCAGCTGATGTTTATACCTCTGTTTTTGTCTTTTCTGAAGTCTGAGAAAACAGTTTTGTTATTTTAGGTTTTCCGACTACTGATGTCACTTTGGAGAACAGTACTCTGACATGCAACAGCTCAGGATATCCACTACCCACAATTCTCTGGTTCACCTGTCCTGGCATCCAGCCCTCGTACGTATGCTGGTGCTGCCAGCTACAGGCTGCCGACTCATGTGAAATCTGTCCTGAGGGAGGCGCTGTTTTAAAAATAAAAATGTTGCTTCTCTTACAGGTGTGCACACATTGCTACCAATGAGGTTTCTCAGGCCAGTGTGACCTCACAGGACGGTGAGGAGGTGAGGTCCCACTTCCTCCTGTCAGCTGATGATGATGTCACTGTGGAGTGTGTTGCCTCCAACCTCATGGGAGAGTCTCTGCGGGTCTTCCATCATCGTAAGTGTGGGGGAATAAAACTGGATTAATCAGACGTGTAGCAGTTAAACTGATCTCTTTCATTATCAAACTGGTTTAAATAAAGAGTCGTCAGAGTTCCTCTTTTCTACAGGGAATCCAATCATCTTCACTCCGCCTCTGATTGGAGTTCTGAGTGCCACCGCTGTCCTCTTCCTGCTCCTATTGGTTGTCTTCTACAAGTGCAGACAGGTAAATTTACTGATCCTCCTGTAGAGCTCACCAGGTCAGAGATCAGTCATTTTTGTTGTAGCTAAGCAGGGAGGTGGGTGAGTGGGTGAAGCCTATCAGAGGCTTGTTGGACTGACAGCTTGATGACTAATAAACCATCTTCACCTGCTGTTCTTCTTCTGCCAGAAACCCAAGTATGAGATCCGCTGGAAGATTATTGAAAGCACTGATGGAAACAACTACACCTTTGTTGACCCCACCCAGCTGCCATACAATCAGAAGTGGGAGTTTCCCCGAGACAAACTCCGCCTCGGTACGAAACATTGGGTTTTAATCAGGGAGCATTCACAATGATGGCCGTCTTGAGGTTTTGTATTGTAATGTGAAGCATTCGGTGACAGTGGGAAAGGGGAACCCCCTTTTTAACATGAAGAAAGTTCAAACAGAATCAGGCTCACGCTCACTTTAACCTTCAAACTGAGGATCTGACTCCTCAGCCTTCCTCTCTCCGGCTTCTTCTTCATGTTCTCGACTTTCTGTCTTTCAGGTCCCATCCTGGGCTCTGGGGCTTTCGGGAAGGTTGTTGAGGCCACGGCGTATGGTTTGGAAACTGACAACAAGATCACCAGAGTCGCTGTCAAGATGCTTAAACGTTAGTATGCAGAGTTTCATAATCACAATCCTCATCATTATCATCATTATCATCATCGTATTGTTCGTGTTGTATGATCCAATGTATCACCTGTTTGTCCACAGCAAGTGCTCACTCGGAGGAACGGGAGGCTTTGATGTCTGAGCTTAAGATTCTCAGCCATCTCGGCTACCATGACAACATCGTTAACCTGCTGGGAGCCTGTACTCGTGGGGGTGATGATGATGTTTAGTAAATACTGATTGTAGACTGTAGGTCAAAGATTCATTGTGAAAATTTGCAAACTTAAGGTCTGAATACAGTTAAAACAGGTGAGTTATAGAAACAATCTGCCCTCATACAGGTGTTATGACGTCTGTGTATCAGGCTGTAAACATGTTTGTTTCTGCTGTAAAATTTTAACATGTGAGTCTATGGGGAGTGACTCACTGCTGCTTCTGCTGGATGCCAGAGGAACTGCAGGTTTGGTTTGATTTACATCTCAGAGGCTGATGCTCTGTATTACACTAAAAATATAGCACTCCCTGCTGTGTGGTTGCCATCCTCTGCAGTCTGGAAATAAGCCGCTCATCAACTTAAGCCAAAGTGTGCTTCAAATGAAGCGCCTAGTTCCTGGGGGGTCTGTCACATGGACATCATTTCAGCTGTTAGACTCAAAGAAGAAAAAGAAAAGCCTGAATAAAAGACAGTCATTTCAACTTGTGGTTTTCTGACCTTTGACTATCCAGGGCCTATGCTGATGATCACAGAGTACTGTAGCCATGGCGACCTGCTCAACTTCCTGCGGGGTCGGGCTCAGGACATCATGGCATCCATGGTGACTGTGGATAAAGTACAGGAAGAGGCTTTCTATAAGAACATGGCGGCCCAGCACGCCAGGCTCCGCAGGTGTGACGCCTCTCAGTTTCAGAGCATCTGTCTTTCATGCTGCTCACACCTGTGCACTTTATTCTCATCACAGCCTTTTAGAGGAAAGGAAAGGCTGAGTGTGCCTCAGCACACCTACAGTTACTGATTGTGAATCACTTAGAACAGATCAGATGTTAATACCAAAGTAAACAGTAAAGCAAACCGTCGGAGGCAGATCACGCTGCTTCACACTGACAGATCAGCCAGCTCTAACACCTGTACGCTCTAGGGTTAGTGTATTCCGTATTTGGCAGGTATGCTTGTTGAGAAGTTCAGGTTAGGTTTCATTGCAGCCTCACCATTACCTGTTCAAACCCCAGCTGATGTGTAACATCCAATATGTGTTGCAGTGACAGCGGGATCTCATGCTGCTCGGAGTATCAGGAGATGCAGCCAATTCTGAGTCCGGGGCAAACACACCAGGGTAAGAACCTGAACTCACCTCCAGGTAATACACGGCACCACGGTTCTTCGTTCACAGATGGATTTATTCTTCAGTCACACTTCTCCTCCAAACCACCATAAAATCTACCATCAAACTGTCATTACATAAATGCACTGAATGATCAAACATAAATATTGCAAGTAAACATTTAAAACAAAGTTAACAAATGCACAATAAACAAAGCACAGTGAATATACCTCACTGGCTGCATGCAACCATGAGGGAATGAGTCCGCTTCAGGAACAAAAACTGAACAAAACACTTCCAGACTTCTTTTTCTCTTCTTTACAGCTGCCTTTCACTTTGAAACAGCTTATTTAATCCTTCTTGTGACTTATTTAACTTACAACTTAGCTTCTTTGTACATGCTTTCTTAACTTCCCTTAGCGCCACTTAAAGGGGCCTGTGCACAACATAGAATGTAACATGGTTGTTACCCAAAAAGGAACAACAATAAATAAAGGAAATAAATAACATACATAATCACAATAAATTAAACAAATTGACATAATTTACATTTATGGCAATTAAAGAACTCATCTCACTGTCTTTCTCACAGGTGTGCAGACAGATGGTCTTTCAGTCAGTGACCTCATGAGTTTTTCCTACCAGGTGTCTCAGGGTCTGGACTTCCTGTCCACCAGGAATGTAAGGAAACACTCACATGGGATCATTTTTCACAACAATCACCATTGTCTCACCCGTGCGTCTCACCTGTGTGGTTCAGTGTATCCACAGAGATGTAGCAGCGAGGAATGTCCTGCTGACTGATCGTCATGTTGCAAAGATCTGCGACTTCGGTTTGGCCCGAGACATTCGCAATGATGACAGTTACATCGTTCAAGGAAATGTCAGTGTTCATATTTTATTTTGATACTCGTTGCTGTTTATTTTAACAATCACTGTGTTTTATTTTGATACTCGCTGTTTTATTTTGACAGGCCCGCCTCCCAGTGAAGTGGATGGCTCCAGAGAGCATCTTTCAGTGCGTCTACACAGTGCAGAGCGATGTCTGGTCCTACGGAGTCTTACTCTGGGAGATCTTCTCTCTGGGTAACCATGGCAACACCACGCACCACCTCAGCCAGTCACATTTCAGCTTCAGAGCGGTACGTGACATTCAGCAGCCATTCTCTGAGACAGTCTTCTGTTCACCTGTCCAGGAAAGAGCCCATACCCAAACATTGCCGTGGACACCAACTTCTACAAGATGATCAAAGATGGCGGCCACATGGAGCAGCCTGACTTCGCCCCGGCGGAGATGTGAGTTCACAGATGCTCGTGTCAGTGCTCATAAAGTTGTTTTGAAAGTGACGCTCACCTGTCTCTGCAGGTATCAGCTGATGAAGCTCTGCTGGAGCCTTGAGCCCACCCACAGACCCACCTTCAAAACCATTGGTCAGCTCATCAGCAGACTTCTCCCCTCCACCAATGATATGTCATCACGTTACAGCGACCAGGTGAGGATGTGAAGGGCCTACGAGCCCTCTGTGTCGTCTGACAGGCTGTGCCTCATCATCTTTCTTCTTCTTGTGTCCTCAGCCAACTTACAGGAACATCGACGAGTGCAGAGAAGAAGAAGAAGAAGAAACAATGAAGAGAGAGGATGAGAAGCCAGGTGAGCTCACCTGTTTCTGTGATAGAGTTGCAGGGTCAGAGTCTTTAACCATCATGAAGTCATGCGGCAGGCAGACGCCTGGGGTGCAGATGTAATCACGTGATCAGTGTTTAACGAGTAAAAAGCTGAGCCCCAGTCAGATGAGTTTGGGTGCATTAATGACATCTTTTGAGCTTCTCACAGGTTTGAAGCCAAAGCCTGATTGGTCCAAAGACCACAAACTGTCACGGTTCTGGGTCAGTGTTGACCCAGCATTTTCAGTTTCTTATATTTTGGTCTATTTTTGGATTATTTTCTGATGTTCTGGTGCTTTGTTTATTATTATTATTATTATTATTATTATAGATCTGTTTCAGTTATTCTTGGTGAGGTATCAGTTCTTAGGTTTTGGGTTCTCATTGCAGTTTCTGTTCAGTGTCTAGTCTGTCTCTATGTCGTGTCTGCATCTTTGTTTAGTGGTTTCTTGTTTCCTGTCTTATTGTGAAAGTCTTTGTCTTATGTTAGTGTGTGCATCTTAGCTCCCCCGTCTCGTTAGCCCTGATCTCTCCCAGCTGTGTCTCCCTCCTGTTGCCCATTCCCTGATTACCACCCTGTGAATATAAGCCCTGTGTTTTCCGTGCTCAGTGTCGCGTCGTACCCTCAGATTATGCCTGTGTGTTTTTTGGTTTCTGTATTCACGTCTGGTTTTCATGACAGCAATAAAGCTGAGGTTTTGATTTACAATTCTGTGTTCGAGTCCTGCGCTTGGATCCTCCTCTCCGCCTGCCCGCACACAGAGCCCTGACACAAACAAAGCCTTCTGGGACTGTTATGTGTTTATAGAGATGAGTTTGTAGAACTGAAGTCGATCAGAAATGTTGTGATTAATGCAGTCATTAATCATTAACAGTGTGTGTGTTTGTAGTGAGTCAGAGCCTCCCTGTGTTGTTACCTGACACAGGTGTATCAGGTTATTAGGAAAACCCTTTTTATGTTAGCTCAGCTAAGAACTGCTGTGATGATAAGAGAGGCAGTAAATGTCACAGTCCTCTCTGTGTTCAGTCAGATCACCTTCTCCATCAGAAGGTAAATAAAGGTTTCACACACACCTGCGGTGCCTTCATGGTACCCTCGGAGAAGCTGTGAGTTTCAAACTACAGACCCTGGTGTTGTGCTCCAGGCTTCAGGTCTGTCCTGCGGCTCTTTACTGGAGCTTATCTGTGATACGTGAGCCGTGTGTTTGTGGTCCTCAGTCATGCTGATGTTTTGATGCTAACATGGAGGCTCAGAGCTGACAGGGATCAGCTGATTGTTGGGTCTTCCCAGGGTTGAGCAGCTTGAGGTGAGCTGGCTCTGTATAAATAAATTAATCTGAGCTGTGGGTGTATTATTACCAGTAAAGGCGTGCATGGAGGATCTGAAGCGCTTGTAAAACAGAAATAAGAATAAAGTCTGAACCCAGGCTTTCCTTTGGCTTTCATGAAAACATATACTAAATAATAATAAATAAAGTTATGGGAACATTATGATGCAGCTCCAAACAGGTTTTAATTCGGCAGATCTGAGATCTGCTCAGACTGTCTCCTGGTTAATGGAGGGATGAGAGAGGTCTCTAAAGTTTCCTTCACGTGTTGTGTCAGTAAAATGACTCCTGACTGTTGAACTTGTGAATCAGGTGTTCGCATATTTGATAGGATGACTGAGTTTTAATGTGAGAAACACCTTCACCTCTGATGAGACCACGCCATGACCTCTGACCTCTCCCTCTGGATTTCAGTCACAGTCTGTCCTGATTGGTTGAACTGTGTGTGACTCTGAGATGAAACCATGACATCACAATAAAATGTCCCGATTTCAGAGCAGGACGACGACGAGGGGAAGGAATCAAAGATGCCGAACATCTACCAGCTGTCCTGAACCTCTCGTCCAATCAGAACTGAGAACCCGGTCATATCTCCTGGCTGAGGACGCTCATCCTCACTGCTGAAAACTTTATGGACAAACTGCAGCGCCCACCAAACTTTGTGTCACACCAGCGGATCAAAGCTTTAAACTCTGTGTGATCTTCTGATTCTGATTTTGTTTTTTAAACTTACATTGAACGTTTCCAGATGTGGGCGCTTTTTATCTCTGATGCTGAGAGTCGAGTCGTGACGGTGGATGATCATTTTTATGCAAACCGTCTTGTTTCTGATTCTTCTGATGTTTCTGGCTGTAAA